>NC_058410.1:73572473-73575369 GCF_002201575.2 Neomonachus schauinslandi | reverse complement strand
AAAGAAAGAAAGAAAGAAAGAAAGAAAGAAAGAAAGAAAGAAAGAAAAGAAAGAAAGCAGAATATTCTATCAGGAGAGCATTATGTGCTTGATATGATGGTCTGTACTGGCTACTGGTCAATCAGGCAAAATGGGTACTGGTGAGAACTGAAGGAATCCATCTACCTAGAGATTCTTAAGGATGAACTTGCCTCTTCGAGGCTCACAAAGCTTAAGTGTGTCCTAGATGAGACACAGCTCATGCTAAGCTGTTAAAACCACCAGACTACTATTACTCACTCCTGCAGCAGCGCATTTCTCAGACCTTGGTCTGGGATCACTTGGTTGAGAGTCACTTAAGGAGCTTGCAGGGATGCAGATTCCTGGGGCCCTGCCCAAAATCCTAGGTGAGGCTCTAGAATATGCATTTTAAACAAGCTTCTCAAGTGACCACATTTTGAGAAATGCTGGTCTCAACAGTAGCACTGTGAGCCTCGAGAGAATTACATGCCACTGTGTTTTCAGTGCATACATTTTGAGAAATGACAAAATATTCATCAGTGGTTTCCAAAGGAGTTTCTGTAGAATAACAATCCCAAGAGATGATTTATAATGAACAATTTCCATGGTCAATTAAGTTTGGGGAAATACCTTCCAATATCCCTCTTCTTAGAGGTTTCTAATATGCATATGAAAGGTTCTGAGAAGTCCTGCAGGAAAGAAACCTGTTGAACAACACAAGTGTTTCTGAAATAGGTTTCACAACAGGACTCTTCTTGAAAATAACTCTTGCTAATTCTCCATGTATTTTTCAGGCCTGCTTTGGGGAAATGCTGGTTGCAGGTTAATGGCAGGATTTCTAGAGAAGATGAAGTAGGTCTGGAGAGGCAGGGTCCCTGCTTTAATCTTCCTTTTTAAGGGATCCTTACGGAAAGGTGAGAAACCCCACAGCTTATTAATTACACTTCACATCTGCGTGGTTTTTATAGTTCCACAGGCCCCTTTTCACACCTTTTCTCATTAAAGAAAAATCTTCATATGATTCCTGTGAGCCAAGCAGATCAGGTATTATTATCCCCATATTACAAGTGAATAAATAGTTTATGGAGGGTAAAGAGTTTGCCTACATGGGTCATACATCTCTGCATCTTGTGCCTTCTTCAAAACATCCAAGCTTTTGATGATCTGGCAGCTAAGGTTCTAAAAACACATCGGCCTGTAGCATTTTGCTAAATTCACAAATAATGTTTTATCTTTTTTTTTTTTCATGGGAATAGTGGTGATACTGACTGGCCACTGCTAGAAAGAGCTGTGAGTTATTTTTCCAATAGTGGGGATGAATGGACTTGAACTTAGGCTCCCCTGCTTCTTCTCTCCTGCACCCTGGAGAGTCCAGGAGCCCAGGTTATGACATAGAGCGAGCCATGGCTGGGGGTGAATTTGTAACTGGGAAGTTATTTCCACCCATGCAATTTTGTTTGGGCTTTATAAGACACGAACTAAATTGTTCCTAAGCTTGCGCCCTGACTGCACGAGTTAACATATTCCATTGATAGGACTGTATTTCTTATAGTAAATAAAACCTATGGCCCTTAAGAGTTGTTACCCTAGTACCTTTGGTCTTCTTTTATCTCTGGGACCTTTGTTCCCCCTGCTTAACTTCTCAAGGGCCTATTCTAATTTCTTCTAGTACCAAGACTTAGGAACTTTCATTCACTAGCAAGACCGCCAAAACATATTTGGGTTGATGGCTAAATTTTAAGATTCCATGTTTACATACACCTATAACAAACTATTCCAAATAGTGAGTGTGCATCTGGGTATAGCTGGGAAAGTTTTCTGCCTCTTCAACAGCCTTGAAAATGTGGCTAAATGACACATTCCTAGATTTAATATACCTTCCCCTGCCCTCTCTCATCCATCATCCACCATCCACCATTAAGTCTTAATGTTTGTGGCAAGTTTGGGATGTGACTATAGTTAGGTGTAAACCTCAAGGATTATTAAACATGTATAATTAAATAAATTCCCCCAAGTTTTAGTTTCTATATATATTTTTTCAATGTCAAAAAATTGACCGAGTTATATATGGCAACTCCTTCTTTTCTAGATTAAACTAGGCCTTATTTTCTTAGGCTTTTTAACTACAGAAAAATGCAGACATTTCTAGAAACACTCCATGCTCTAGCCCACCCCTGTAATCTGTTTTGTTATAACTGATCCAGAGAAAATAAAAATGCATCATGTTTGAAGTCTTCACCATTCAAGGGTAAACTGTGTCTCACTTTGAGTCACATTATACGTTCATTGTATCTAGAAAAACAATTTGGATAATAAAAGTGCCAAATGTTAACTCAAGCTATAAACATATATAATGGCATATTTACATCACACATCAAACTTTTCTAGATTTTTTTCTTCAGGCTTCTCATCTTGCACTAAAGTTCTTAACCCATTTATTTCATGATTTATGGGCTAGATTAATTATTTTTGATTAATAAAAATTGGAAACTTTAATTGGACCCTATTTGAGGTTTGGTTGCATGAAATGAATCTACTGGTGATCAAAAATGTATTTTTAAAGGGAGTTTAGGCTAATATATCAACAAATGAGGAGCTATAAACATGATTAATATACACATTAGACTTTCCTTATCACATTTTGCTGGCAGTTTTTATCCGGTCACAGCGAAAATTCCATTGAGTTCCTTCTCCTTTTGTATAAAATACAGATTATGTGGAGACAGCAGTCTGAGCAACTGGAGTTTCATCTTGTCTGCCCATTAATTATTAATGCTGTTTCAGGACTTCTTATCTATCACTGCTGAGAGATGGAGGGCTGTATTTTTATAGTCATTTTCCAGTAAAAAAAAGAAAGAAAGAAAGAAAGAAAGAAAGAAAGAAAGAAAGAAAGAAA
>NC_058410.1:73421727-73572463 GCF_002201575.2 Neomonachus schauinslandi | reverse complement strand
AAAGAAAGAAAGAAAGAAAGAAAGAAAGAAAGAAAGAAAGAAAGAAAGAAAGAAAGAAAGAAAGAAAGAAAGAAAGAAAGAAAGAAACCAGGCTGGATGGTGCCTCTGCACTTGGCAATAAAGGATCAAAAGTACTTCCATTTTTATGAAACTGTTAAAAATGAATGTTCTAACTCACTAATTTTACTGTTGCACTGAAGGGGAGTATGATTTTTGAAGAGTAAACGAAAGCTGAGGAAAGCACATGTCTATTTTGACATCGTTTTTAAAGTATGGTGGTTTCAAAAGTATCGAGCCCAGGCCACTCTGAGTATGGGAGATTATGGGTTGCCCAAGTTGCCTTGATACACCCCTGTGAGTAGAAGTTAGCTTTACATCTCAATTACTTGAATGATGGACTTCAGGCTCCTGTAGAAGGACAGCGCTGTGATTTAGAGCCCAGGCTGAAATGTCAGGCGAGGCCACTTTGGCAAGTGACTTAACGTGCTGAGTCTCAACTCCCTCATCTGAATGAGGATACCTTTGTCACAGGGTGGTGAAAGGATTAAATGAAACACAGCATTTCAAGCAGGTTCCAGTTAATGGCAATAAGCCCTGAAACTTCATTGCTTTTTTCTGTTTTCTTTACTAAAATCCGTGCGATGAATCACCCTAATTTTCAACAGGAAATAAAACAAAAACAGAAAAAGTTGATTCAAAGACTATTTCAACCACTTAAAGTGGGGGCCGGGGAGGAGTGAGATGGAATAGACCTAAGTAAAGTGCCGAGACTAGGATTTCTAACAAATAATAGGAAAGCAGGAGACCCGACTTACTAAGTAGAAGAGGCTTCGGGATACCAAGACACTTTTCTTTTCTACAATTACTTGATGACCCTAAATAGATCTCATGACATTCCCTTTCATGTTCAATGTCTCCTTCATTAAATGTATTGAGGAAATACTCGCTATTAGTGAGTGTGTGGAAGATCTCAGAGCATGAGAACAGGCACGTATCACACATACTCCGATCTCTCTGAACATGTACATATAGGATAACAGCAGTCTCCCAAGACCAAGTTCAGCGGAGAACGCTCATTGTCCCCCAGGATCCACTATCCTTTTCATCCTGTCAGATAAAGAACACTCACACACAAACACACACACACCCAGTTCTAGTGGGGGCTTGTAGCCCCTCACCCGGGGAACTCTTTTCCAGGTCCCCCTTATAGCCAGGTGTGGCCAGGTGACTAAGTTATTACCATTTAAAGGAGAGCATAAGTGGTGTATATAACTTCTGAGTCATGTCCTTAGAAAGAAAGTTGTTTGTCCTCCTTGTCTCTTTCCCTCTTCCCACAGGCTGGGTTTGGGGTAATACCCTACTTCAACCATGTGGACAGGGTAAAATCCTGGGATTTGCAAATTAACGAAATAGAAGGGACCTGGATCGCTGGAAGATCTTGAGGAAAAGAGGCACCTACCTACCCTCTCCATGGACTGGAATGTAGAAAAGAAATAAACTTCTATCGTGTTTGATTTCATCCCACTTAGAGTTTATTTTTTGCAGCAACTTACCTTAACCCTAACTAAAGAGTGGGTCCTATCTTTCCTAGGCAGTAGGGCTCTTGCTGTGGATGATTAATGTGTATTTGTAACTTGAAAGAGTTGACCCGCTTCACAATGCAAATGGCTCTGGTCAGTCATTGTGATTTACAGCAGAATGTAGGTAGAAGTTCAAAAATAAAATCATTTAAAAAAAATTTTGGTATACACTGAAAATTTTGTGGCCATTTATTTATTCTTTATCTTTTCTTGTTAAAGGAACCAAGAGATGAAGGAAGCAAAACTGAGGACCATACAAACAGATTGCTTGCTGATCCTGTCCTGACTTTTGTGACAAAAATGCCTTTTAGAGACTCTGGGACAGAAAGCAATACTGTCAAGTCTAACATACACGACAGCTGTTCGATACCAAGAAAGCACTGAAGGGTCCCTAACTCCTTTTTCTGCACATACCACTACTTCCTAGATGACTCCGTGATTATTGTTTTTTTTTATGTCACAGTGGTATTTTACCAGCCAATAGAAATACAGTATTAGTCTACATACTAGTATTCATAAAACTGTCCGCTAGAATAAGAACTAAATGTCTTTGAGCAGTCTACACTGAACCTAATATGTGACTTATTATGAGAAAAATATTCATGATATTATAGGAATAATAAAAGTATCTTTCGATCTCAAAAGCATGGGCCTAATTCACTGCCTATGTCTCAAAAGTTTAACATAATTTTTCTAGTCAGGTAATAGATTGGTTTAGGAAAATGTAATGATTCACCTTGATTCCCCTTATAATGTGCAGTTGGGGGACACTTGTAATTCTCCTCCCAGCCAGAGTTCATGTAAAATGAACTGGCCCACATTTGGCTCTAACAGAAAAATAGAATCTAAGTAACTGAGCTAATCAAACTAGCTATGTTAGAAAAACAAAACAAAACAAAACATGTGCAGTACCCCCAGTGTTTTACTTGATTTGCTGTTACCATTATTACAGCACTTCCTAAGATGTTAAGAAAAGGAATATCCCATGGACGTAGATCATTGGGTGGGCATTAATGGTTAACTGCCAGTTCCTATCTTTGTGAAAAATATTCTCAAATTATGGCATACTCTTTCTATGGAACACTGCTGAGCTAATAGCGGCCATCTAAATGTTGCATGGTGTATCCATGGCCTAAGAAGTACTCAGGGGCAAAATTTATATCTTACGTTTTACCCAACAAGTGACCTTCCTGCTGTGATGAAACATTACACTGATGTTTCGGAAAGACACTAAAAGTCTCGTGCAAGAACCGATTGAGATGTCGCCGAATTCCTGGAAAGTGGTTTTTTTGTTTTTTTGTTTTTTGTTTTTGTAACATCTGAATTGGTTTCACTGGTGAAGCTATAGGCAACCTCGAAAATGTGGTAGTGAGAGATCTGGCTCTGTGACAGAAAGAACCAAATCAGGAAATGAGGGAAAATAACAACCTAGGGAATAATGGCCGAGAGAAGAACATTAATACTAAATAATGAAGAAGAATGTAAACAGATAAGAGATTCAGAGAGCCCTAGATCTTTAAAAGGCTGAAAGAGGGATGGCAAAGATAAAAAATGATAAGACCTGTCAAGAAGAACAAAGTCAATGTGTGTACATTATTCAGTTTAAGGAATTAGAGTCACAAGGTCAAGTGTGGGTAACATTAAATATGAATAATGAGGAATAAAATAAGTAAAAAGCAAACTAGTTTCATAAATCAATTCCAGAGCAACCGGGCTGGGGGAGGAAAATGGAGAATGGAGAAGAACCCACTGTAGCCTGTTGAAATGTCAAGATCTATTACCAATTACCAAATATCAGTGCGTTCATGCAAAATCCCAGGGTTTGGGGTCATAAAACAGTGCATTCCACTGACCAGTGGGAACTAGAGAATTTGCACTTTGAAGTGTATTTAAGCAAAACATAATGAAACAAAACAAAAAACACTGGCATTTGTAGCAGGAGGGAAATGTATGTTTAGAGGGCAGGTGGAGACCAGGAACACGGGAGGCTCATCAAAGTGCACTGTCCCAGGATGGTCTGTGAGCTGGCCTTGGAGGGGACCTCGTTTCTGCCTCTTCGGCTGTGTAGACAATGCTAGGGAAGAAGTTGCTGTAAAGGACAAGGAAAAGGGGAAGGTCTGGAATGAAGATTTGGGCAAGAGTCCATACGCCAAGGTTAAGGGCCAGAGCTCTTGCTCTCCATGCTCTCCCACTGGGAGCTGTGCAGGCAGGAGGAATGGGGATGGGCCCCTTGAGGAAGGAGGGGGACACAGGAGTTGGCCACTAACAACAGATTAAAGCCCAATGTAAACAGTGTGCTGGACACATGTGGGTCGCAGAGAGAGTGGTGATGAATAAGCATATATCCAGACAAGGACTTCAAACAGGAGGAGGCTGAGCAGTGATGAAAATGATTCAGTGCCTTCAGAAATGACTCATGAGAGGCACAGAATGTGAAGAAAATAAAGAGGAAGTATTCACATTTATCAAAGCACTCGACAAAGGATAGGGGGATGCACAATTAGGGAGAACAAATCATTGGGACAGGGTAAGGAAAAGGAGAGAGGCTGTGGGCTGTGTGAGAAGAAAGCCAGTGATGTAAGGGCAGCCTACTGGATCAATCCACTCTCACTGGATTGTAGCAAACACAAACTCATCTGGCTCTGGTGTTTATTCAATCCCAGGGAATGCTGGCTCTGGCTAGTACTGGTCTCTACCTGCTTTGCAGTCAATTCCATTCACAGGCTCTTTCTGCCTCTCGGGAGAGCTGAGATCCAGCAGGTAGACACAGGGCCGGTCGACCAGGTGTCTATAGTGCCTATACTACCCCTACTGGGGCAGTGTTTATACAACACCCATGGCCACACGCTTTGATGATCACCCCTACCTTCAATTATTCTTTGATAATATTCAGAATTCATCCGAGCTAAACTTTTTAAAATGATATAATTAATACTAAGTTTTTGGATTAACTGTTCTAATTTTGATCTCTCTCTCTTTTTCTTTCCCTTGGTCCTGCTCAATCTTTCTAAACTACTTCTTGGATCTATCATGTTGTCCATGTGTCAGAGTGACTAGAGAGAACAGAGCTCCCCGCCAACTTATATTGAACATGGAGCACGAGTGAGGAGAAAAAAGCCAGAACAAACCTTTGTTGTGTTAAGTCACTGAGGTTTCAGGGTGGATTTGTTACTGCAGTGTGTAACCCAGCCTATGCTAACATTATATAATGTTTACTATAAATCTGAACCTACAGCCTTCAGAGTTTTATTCATCAAGAAATATCCATAGGATTAACATCATATGTGCTTCTTTATCCCTTTTAGTTTTCTGACCTTGAGTCACATTGGGTCAGTTGTCCCAATCTGTATTTTATAAATGAGAAATTCAGATTGTTTACCATTCTTTCAGCTACTGAATATATATACTTATTTAAAAAGTGGCCACTTTGGGGGTGCCTGGGTGGCTCAGTCAGTTAAGTGTCCGACTCTTGATTTTGGCTCAGGACATGATCTCAGGGTCGTGAGACTTAGCCCTGCATCAGGCTCCATGCTCAGCGGGGAGTCTGCTTGGGATTCTCTCTCTCCCTCTCCCTCTGCTCCTCCCCCTGCTTTCTCTCTTTCAAATAAATAAATAAATCACTAAAAAAATAAAAAGTGGTCGCTTTTATATGTAGAACAAAACTCTTGGCTACAAATTGTTGACTACAATTCTCCACTGTAGTCATATATATATGTGTATATATATATACATATATATATATGTATATGTATAATTTTTACAAAACTTCCAAACATTCTTCTATGCAGGAACAAATGCAGAGTTCAATTTGGCAGATGTTAGGCCTGGAGAAACACACAGAAAGAAAGGGATCTCCAAGGCCAAGGAGTCCTGCTTGTTAAGGGCTGGGATGCTAGCAGGTGGCATGGATTTCAGGGCCTCTTTCTCCAAAAGTTGGAAGGTTACCCCTGCACTTGGTTACAACCAGTCTTAGGTAAACACGTTTCCCCCATAGCTTTTGGACCAGCCTTTATTATTATTTTTTTTAATTTTATTTATTTATTTGACAGAGAGAGACACAGCGAGAGAGAGAACACAAGCAGGGGGAGTGGGAGAGGGAGAAGCAGGCTTCCGAAGGAGCAGGGAGCCCGATGCGGGGCTCGATCCCAGGACCCTGGGATCATGACCTGAGCCGAAGGCAGACGCTTAACGACTGAGCCACCCAGGTGCTCCCGACCAGCCTTTATTTTAAGACAGTGTCTTATGGCATTTGAAAAAGGAAGTGTGATTAAAATCTACCATGACAATCTACCAGAGCTAGAGCAAAATATCTCAGAATGTGAAACCCCATGGTCTGACAATGGGATATGAAGTACAGAGAAATATAAGTGACATCAATGATTTTACATCCTTGGATTATGATTTTTCCTACAGATCCTAGCTTATTGTCAGTTTTATCCTTTTACCTGGGTCATTAGGAACTTTGGGGTTATGTACTTTGCTTCAACAGTGCGTAGCACATTAAATATATTTAATAATTAATCAATGTTTGTTGAGTGAATAAATTAATTCATTAAAATGACACTAAAATGGTACCAAAGACTCTCTGAAACCTAGCAAAATTATTCGTAGACTCCTTACAGAATTTTATAATTGGAAGGGACTTTGAAGACTGGGTAGTCCAGCCTCTACAACATCCCTTCTATGGGTATTTCCAACTCCCTAAACATCTCCAGTGTCAGGGAGCTCACTACCTTACAAGATTGTCTTCTCTGCTTAGGATGAGCTCTGACACTAATATACAACTGCTCTCTCTAACTCCCACAACCTTTGTTTCATTAAAAAGGAAGTCCCAAATAATAATTTTGCATTAAGTTTTATTATACTCAAGCTTGTTACCAGTTTCCTATCTTTAGGGGCCCAGGGCCCCATCATGTGTCATAATTGGCCTCTCCTAGCATTGTGGTTCTGCATTAGAACTTCAATCTCTCACCTTCTCCAACTTCCAATCAAATACACATGTCCGGCTTCCTACTTGAAAGAACTCTGCTGAAAGAAAGTCTGTACACTTTAACATAGATCTCCTGGGAAGAATGTCTTACCCTGGGACATTCTTAAAGATATGAACTTATATACCTTAACAGGTAAGAGTGAAAAAGACTTGAAAGCAGGTGGAACCCTCTTTATTCCTTAAATCCCACCATGTAGGCAATTCCGTGTTGTACATGTGTATGGAGTTGGTTCTCTTCATCTTGTTTTGTCCTGACCTTCCACTAGGTGGAAGACTAGAGCATTTTGCTCCAAATTCACAGGCACTTATCTTCCAACATACTCAATTATCTAGATAGATATTTTTAAAAATTGTTTCCTCTTATTTAATACTAGGGCTATAAAAAGAAAATATTTTTTCCTAGTTTTGAGAAACGCACAATTGCTACATCTAAAATTCTGTGTGTGTTAAGTGCACGCACGCGCCCGTGCCCACAGCAGTAGGTATAATGGAGATTAAGTGGGAAGAGGCTGAGCTTTGGAGTCCGGCCATCCAAGATTTGAATCTTAGTACATGTTCCTTTGAGCAATCACTTCTCTGAGTGTCAGTTTCCTCACCTGTAAAGTGGGTATAACGATACTACATGCCAGGACGATTTTGGAGCTCAAATATTCTTTGTACGTAGAAGACACTGAGTCAGTATTTATTTCCTTTTCCTATTCAAGAGAAATTCTCATGGGGAGACCTCTCATTAAAAATCACCAATTTCCTTTAAAAATAAATAGGTCTTCATTAACAAATCTATTAAATAGCTACAACAAGAGGACTAAATGCATACTTTGCCAGATCTTTGCAGATCTGGCAAGGGCTTTCTATTAAAGGCCATCCCAAATCAGGATGGTTAAGCACTTGTGCTCTTAACAAGTATGAAAGTGGCCAGGCTCCCACCATATACTCCACCACCACACTGTTCTGGCCTGACTCACAAGTATTACTTAACTTTGACTTGAGAATCTGATTGACTTCTGGAAACAAATGAGATTTATTCCAGCATTGCCCTTGAGACACTTTGTAGCCAGCTAAGTTCATTTCACAGCTAAACCAAGTGACCCTGAAAGCCACTAGAGTCACTGCAGCAGCTCCTAGAATCATTCTTTACCAAGAGATCGGTATTCCAAAAGGGAATTGCAAAATATCAGGCCAGCTCCTGTGCAGACTTATTCCCTCCCCTGCTACCTTTACTTATGCTATTTATTTTACCTCTAAAATACACTACCATCTTTTAAATTTTTATTTATTTATTTTTAAAATTCAAGTATAATTAACAAAGTGTTATATTAGTTTCAGGTGTATGATAAAATGATTCAACAATTCTACACATTACTCAGTGCTCATCACAATAAGTGTACTCTTGATCCCCTTCACTTATTTCACCCATCACCCCCCCACCTCCCCTCTGGCAACCACCAGTTTGTTCTCTATATTTAAAAGTCTGTTTTTGTCTCTTTTTTTCTTTCTTTGTTTTGTTTTCTAAATTCCACATATGAGTGAAATAATATGCTATTTGTCTTTCTCTGACCGACTTATTTCACTTAGCATTATACCTTACACAGGTCCATCCATGTTGTTGCAAATGGCAAGATTTCATTCTTTTTTTATGGCTGAGTAATATTCCATTGTGTGTGTATAGATATATATAGATAACATCTAGATATAGCTATATAGATAACATCTGTATGCATCTATACACTATCTATTGTCATCTATATATATATCTATACATACACACTATTTATATACATACATATGTGTGTGTGTATCATATCCTCTTTATCCATTCATCTATCAACGGACACTTTCTGCTTCCATAATTTGGCTATTATTTGGTTAAATAATGCTTCAATAAACATAGAGATGCATATATCTTTTCAAATTAATGTTTCCATTTTCCTTGGATAAATACCCAGTGGAATTACTGGATCATATGGTAATTTGGTAATTACCAAATGGTAATTCCATTTTGAATTTTTTGAGGAACCTCCATACTGTTTTCCACAGTGGCTGCAACAGTTTGGATTCCCACCAACAATGTATGAGGGCTCCTTTTTCTCCACATCCTCACCAACACATGTAGTTTCTTGTGTTTTTGATTTGAGCCATTCTGACAGGCGTGAGGTGATATCTCATTGTAGCTTTGATTTGCATTTCCCTGATGATGAGTGATGTTGAGCGTCTTTTCATGTGTTTGTTAGCCATCAGTATATATTATTTGGGAAAATATCTATTCATCTCTTCGGCCTAATTTTTTAATTGGGTTATTTGGTTTTTTGGTGTTGAGTTGTGTAAGTTCTGTATATATTTTGGATATTAACCCCTTAACAGATATATCATTTGCAAATATCTCTTCCATTCAGGGAGTTGTCTTTTTGTTTTGTTGACGGTTTCCTTCACTGTGAAAAAGCTTTTTATTTTGGTGTAGTCCTAATTGTTTAATTTTGCTTTTGTTCTCCTTACCAAAGGAGATGTATCTAGAAAAACGTTCCTATAGCTGATGTCAGAGAAATTACTGCCTATGTTTTCTTCTAGGAATTTTATGATTTCACGTTTCTCATTTAGGTCTTTAATCAATCCATTTTGAGTTCATTTTGTGTATGGTGTAAGAAAGTGGTCCAGTTTCATTCTTTTGCATGTAGCTGCCCAGTTCCCCCAGCACCATTTGAAGAGACTAAAATACTCTCCCATCTTGATTCAACAGAAACAACTTTTCAAAATTCTGCATAAGATTCATTTACTTCATGAAAAGAGCTGACCATCTTTAAAATCACTCTTCCAGACTGCAGGTCTAACTATAGGGATTGGTTTGGGTTCTTAGTAAACATAACATTAATGAAGATAGTTTGAAGATTGTGGCATACTTGTTAGGATGCTCTTAAGTTAGTATAACATGTAAAATTGCCAATGTATACCTTGATTTGTCATTTCAAAGGTGGGTATGGCTTTTCCATTACCTGTTGTTATCAATCAAAATCACATTTTTAAAGGATGTGTGATTGGCGTAAATGTGCAGTCAATGACACAGATTTTGGACAAACTTATCTGGACCCTTCTAGAGGAATTTACAGATTATGTTCTTTAGCACCTTGATCTAATCAACTAAAGAAACATTTAGTAAAATTTTCCCTCCTGAGGGCATTATCCTCCCATATTATAGAAATTATGGAGTTTACAAAACAGAAGGAGGAGGAGGAGAAGGAAAAAGAGTCTCTTTGGTAATCCTACCAGAGAGAAACAATTGTTTACATTTAGATATATATCTTTTACATCATTTCTCTAGACATAGTTATATATTTTTTCTTTTCAGAAAATTGGATCATGTACTAAATATTGCTTTATACCTTGCTTTTTTTCACCCACCAACATGTCATGTATATCTTTACGTGTCATAAACCAGGGGTCAGCATACATTTTTTATAAAGGACCAGATAGAAAATATTTTAAGCTTTGTAGATGTTATGGGCTCTGTCTCAACTCTTCTTTGTAGGGCAAATGCAGCCATAGACAATACATAAATGCATGGGCATGGCTATGTTCCAATAAAACTTTATTTACAAAAGCAGTTGGTAGACAGGATTTGGCCTGAGGGCCATAATTTGTCAACCTCTGTCAAAAATAAGTCTTCTGAAGCATGATTTAAATGGCTAGATGGTATTTTTCCCTACCAGCCTCCAAATCCAGACAGAACCCACATAGGTTGCCATTTCAATGATGCAGCCACCTTCATTCTTGATTCCCTGTACCCTCTACTTCCTATACCTATTTATTGACCCAGTCCTGGATTATCTACTTCCTTTGCAAATACCTTCCTTTGCCTTACCTTCTTTCTTTGCTTTCTTCTCTTCTCCTGAGTATTAAATACTGCCAGGAGAACTAAAGGAGAAAAGAGCAGGAAACCCCAACTCAGCACTCTCCATACTTTCTGTTTACATATCTCTACCCCCTAAAAACTATGAATTAATAGAGTGTTTTCATGTACATCACTCACCTGCTCTTCAAAACTCTATGTAGACTAACCCTTCCACCTGTGGCAATAATCCTGTCCCGTGCTCCAGCTTCATGATCCTTCTCCATTACTTAGCACTCTGTTTTACCTCTTCTATCCCTAATTATCCTTATTTTCCTTTGTCTAAAGGCACATCCTCAACTTAAAAAACAAACATACAAACAAATAAAACCCATACAGAATAAGAGAATATACCCTCAACCCCCATTTTAAGTGACTATTCTTTTCCCCCACCCCTGCCTCCACACCTCCTACTGACTCCTAGCAATTTGGCTCCTACTACCACCCCTCTATAAAAAGTGTTCTTCAAAAGGCCCTACTGATCTTTTCTCATCACTCCCTTTCCTTCACATGTGCACCTTCTCAATGCTTTTTATTCCTTAGTCTGTATTCTCTTGACTCTCGAAATTCTCTGAGCACTCCTTTTGTTCTCATTTTAGGATTCCTCTACTTATTCCTGCCTCCTGGTTGAAGCTGTTTCCAAAAGCTCTGCATCCACTCTTCCCTCTCTGAAAAATTTCCTCTGTTAATATTATTTAATCACAACCCTTCTGTTCTCAGGAAGCAAAGGTCTCTCAGGTCCAGTTCTCCAGCTCTCTGTTTAAGTCTGTGAATCACAGCACAATGAACAATTCTGCAAACCTAGCGACTAATTTATCGTCAGTTGTCTGCATTTGTCTTCCTTATGAGTTTATATACCCCTTCTTACCTCTAATACTTGTTACCTATCATTCACTAAGTAATTGCTTTGTGCTAGGTGCTATCCTACTGCTTTACAAACATTATCTCAATTATGTCTCACAATCGAAAGCAGTAAGAATTATCTTATTTTATAGAGAGGGAAACAGAGGTTCGGAAAACTTGTCCAAAATCACTCAGTAGTAGAGCTGGGATTTCCACCTAGTTCTATCTAGCTTTGGAGTCTGGTTCAGTTATCTATTGCTACATAACAACCTACAACAAAACTTAGTGGCTTAAGAAAACAATGATTTGGGTGAGACTTCTAAAATGGCAGAATACAAAACATAACTTAGCTGGTGATAATTATTTACAAAAAAGGAATTTAAAGTCTCTGTAAATTGTCCAAAGGGCATATATCAAGAAATTCTACTAAATTTCTCAATAAGAGGAGCCAGAGTCAGTGGCATTTGAGCCTTGATTACTTCCTTACCCCTCCCCAGCTCGTTGTAGATCTCAGGCACTCTACTCCAGACAGGTACTGCCAAAAACATACCTTCCTCTCACTTCCAGTTTGGGGCTAGGTTTCACTTTGGGAAGGATAGGCTGCTGGTGTTTCTCATCCCCTACCCCAGCCCCACATTGTAGAAGCTCTATGCCAGGCAGGTGCAGCTAAAAGGATGGCATCTCCTCTCCCTCACTCAATGTTGTCTCTTGGGGGCAGAAGCTCTATTTTATGCACAAGTGAGTAGGAATTCTGCCCAGAAAGAAAGGAAGGCCATAAGGACAAAGAGCTCTACAGTTCTTCCTGAGGGAATGAGTCTTATTTAGAATAGAGCATGGGGAATTCCATGGCTAAGGACACTGTTAAAAACAACAGATATTTTTGTGTGAACAATTAAATAGAGGTTGGTAGCTCCTTGATATAAGCAAATGGCAGCACAGTTAGAAATTTAATAGAGAGGATCAGGGATAGGAACAGCCAAGAATTCTCCTGTGTTCACAATACACTATGAGGATCAGGAAGACTGAGTGCATGTGCTAGACTACACTCACACAGGAGCAATTACAGCAGATACACATTTGAAAGCATTCCCCAAGCCTCACACAGGCCCATCCACATAGGGCCAAAGCCTCACTGGCACAGGAGCTTAAACACAACTTCTGACCTACAACTCACTGAACAATAAGCACTCTGACCCAGCTGCAACTACTGAGAAGCCAGGATTTAAAAAAAAATTACAGTTATCCCTGGCAACCTGGAACATTGTGTGTATGACCAAAGTTCCATACTTTCAGAAATGATAAGGATGGGGAAACTTAACTACTATTCTGTGGCTATACAGAGAACAACAATGTAAACTCCCTGAACTGTAATAGAAATCTCCAAGCCACACAAACACACACACACATATAATGACAAATGGTAAAAATCTCACTGGCTGGGGGGCTTAAGTATGACCTTTGACCAACAAGTGGCTTATTCCAGGGGCAACCACTAAGTAGTTAAGCAAAAAGATAAAAATAAAGATTTTTTAAAAATCTGAGCAGAGAAATAACAGGCTGCACACTGCAGGAGAAATAGACTTCACAGATTATTTAGCCAAGTCACTAAACAAATTACCAAAATGACTGTCTTAGTCTATCTGGGCTGCTATAACAAAAATACCTTATAGACCAGGTGGTTTTTAAACAACAGAAATTTATCTATTACAGCTCTGAAGGCTGGAAAGTCTAATAAGGAACTGGTAGATTCAGTATCTGCTGAGAACCCACCTTCTGGTTCATAGATGGCCATCTTTTTGCTGTGTCCTCACATGGAAAAGGGGTGAAGGAGCTTTTATAAAGGGCCTCTTTTAGAAGGGCATTAATCTCATTCACTACAGTGCCATCCTCATGATCTGATCACCTCCCAAAGGCACCACCTCTGAATATTATTACATTGGGGATTAGTTTCAACATATGAATTTTGGGGAAACACAAACTTTTAGTCCATAGCAATGACCAAGAAAAAGCAATGGTCCTGGGGAGGGGGGCAGGGGGATAATTAGTATCCAGAGTTGCTGTGATAAATTATTTAAAATGTCCAGTTTTGAAAAAAGATTTATTTATTTATTTATTTATTTATTTTGGAGAGAGAGAGTTTGTGAACCAGAGGAGGAGCAGAGGGAGAGAGAGAATCCTCAAGCAGACTTCCCACTGAGCACAGAGCCCAGTGTGGGGCTTGATCCCAGGACCCTGAGATCATGACCTGAGCTGAAATCAAGAGTCTGTCCTTAACAAGCTGAGCCCTATTTTAGGTGCCCCTAAAATGCCCAGCTTTTAACAAAAATTACGAGACATGCAAAGAAGCAGAAAATTTTGACCCATGTACAGTAAAAACTGAAAACAGGTAATAGAAACTACCTTTGAAGAGGTCCAGGTAACAGATGTAGCAGATAAAAAACTTCAAAGCAGCTATTACCAGTATTTAAAGAACTAAATAAAATCATGATTAAAGAATATAAGTAAAATATGCTTATAATGTCTTATAAAATAATGAATAGCAATAAAAATAGAAATTATAAAAAAGAATAAAATGGAAATCTGGAGATGAAAAGTACAATAATCATAATGAATAATTTACTAGTGGGATTCAACCATATATCTAAGCTGGCAAAAAAAAAAATCAATAAGCAAACTTGAAGATAAGTCAATGGAGATTAAGTAAAGTAAAACAAAAAGAAAAAAGAATGAATAAAAATGAAGAGAACCTCAGAAACACATGGAACACCATTAGGTGCATCAAATACCTGTGATGGGAGTACCCAAAAAAAGGAGAGAGAGAAAGGGGCACAAAATTATTTTAAAAAATAATTGAGCTGAAAACTTCCCATTGATCTACAAAACAAACTCCAAACAAGATAAAAGGAAGAAGCTCTACACCTAAACACATCATAGTACAAAATGCTTAAAGTCAAAGATAAAAAGAACTTCTTGAAAGGAACAAGAGAAAAATGACGCATCATATGTGGGAGAACTCAATAAGAATAACAGTTGACTTGACCATAAAAACGATGCAAACCAGAAGGAAGTGGAATGACATATTCAAAGTGCTGAAAGAAAAAGATTGTCAGCTAAGAATCTTATATAAAGCAAACTACTTTTAAAAAATAAAGTGAAATAAAAATTTTCCAAGATAAACAAAACTGAGAGAATTTATTGCTAGCAGACCTTCCTTACAAGAAATACTAAGTTCTTCAAGCTGAAAGCAAGTGACAACTGTCAGAAATTCACATTAAAAAAACAGAAGTATCAGTAAAAACAATTATGTAGATGATGGTGAAAGAATAGTTGCATATTTCTTTTCTTCTCTTAACTGATTTAAAACATAATTTTATAAAACAATATGCATATAATTGTATCACTGGTCCTATAACACATAGACATGTCATATATTTGGCAATAACAACACAAAGGAGGAAGATGGGAACAAAGTTATATTGGAATAAGGGAATGGCATCAGATGGTAACTCTAACCCACAGGAAGAAACAAAGAAAACCAGGACATGTAAATAACAAACCCTTACTTGTGGAACATAAGGAATAGCAGGGAGGACATTAGGAGAAGGAAGGGAAAAATGGAGGGGGGCAGAATCAGAGGGAGTGATGAACCATGGGAGACTATGGACTCTGAGAAACAAACTGAGGGTTCTAGAGGGGAGGGGAGTGGGGGGATGGGTAGCCTGGTGATGGGTATTAAAGAGGGCACATATTGAATGGAGCACTGGGTGTTACACGCAAACAATGAATCATGGAACACTACATCAAAAACTAATGAGGTACTGTGACTAACATAACATAATAAAATTTTTTAAAAAAAGAAAGAAAGTTAATACAGTAAACTTAGTGAAAATATACGTGTTCTTTTTTTCTCTCAGGTGTTTTAAGAGACATAAGATTATATAAAATAATAATTATATCAATGTATTATTGAATCTATAACATATGTAAACATAATAGGCATAACAATAATAGTACAAAAAGTGGGGGAAGGAGGGAATGTAGTTATATGGGAGTCAACTTTCTATATTTCACTGGAACTAAGGCAATACAAATCTGAAACACATTCTGATATATTATATGTTATAAGCCCTAGAACAAGAATTAAGAAAATCATTCAAGAAATAAAACTGAAAGTTCACTAAAGGAATAAATGTTACACTTGAAAATATCCACATAAAACAAAAGAAAGCAATAAAGGAGGAATAGAGAAGGGAAAAAAGATTGAAACATACAGAAGATCAAAGGCAACATGGCAGATGTAAATCTAATCCTATAAAAAAAAATAACATTAGGGTTCTGGTTCAAGATGTCAAGGTAGGAAGATCCTAAACTTAATTCCTCCCATGGACATACCTAATCTATAGCTGTGTACATAACAATTTCTTCGGTGGGTGGGCCCTCCAAGAACTAGCTTGTGAATCCTGCACATTGGGCAAGGAAGAAAAATCCCACATCAAAGTGAATAGGAGAGGCTGAGACACAGTCTCATCATAAACCACACTCCCCACACAACAACCCAGAATCAGGAAGGAACTCACAACCCAGAGATTTTCCTTGAGGATTGAAGGGTTTGAACCCTACTTCTGACATCCTAACTTTTAAGACCTGCGTCTGAGTGACTAACCCCCCAAACAACTAACTTTTAAAGCCAATGGGACTTGAGTCCATTAGGCCCATTAGGCTATAGTGAGCTAAGAAACAGTTCTTAAAGGGCTCACTCACATAGACTTAGCCATCACAGGACCCAATGCAGAGGCAGCCAACAGAAAAGCATCCCAACTTTCTGTGAAAGAGGCTTATTTGCTTATCTTAAAGCATCAACCTGAGGGGCAGGCATCTCATTTAACATACATCTAGAGGCTTGCTTAAATACTCCTCCAAAACAGAGGCCAATGGACACCATTTTTGTGCTCTCCCTCTGCCTCACGCTAAGTCACTGGTGTCTCTCAGAAAGGAGCTTGTACACTTCTATAGGACCCTGCCATCCAGGGGACACCTCAAGATAGCATGGATCACGTGGCCAGTAGGCTTAATACTTGCAAGTCCTAAGGACTCTAACAAATAGAGAAAGAGTTCTTAGCTGATCACCATCCTTACAGCAGGGTAGAGAAGCAAGAGACTGAGGCACCCAGGTTTTCTGTGAAAGAGGCCTATTTGTTTACCTCTCTTTTGTTTGGGACCTCACCTTATGTATTCACTCATCTAGTATTTGATTCCTTTTAGTATCCTTTGTAATAAACCAGTAATCTAATGAGAGAAAAAAGAAAGAAAGAAAGAAAGAAAGAAAGAAAGAGAAAGAGGGAAAGAGGGAAAGAGAAAGGAAAGGAAAGAGAAAGGAAAGGAAAGGATAGGAAAGGAAAAGAAAGAAAGAAAAAGAAAGAGAAAGAAAGAGAGAGAGAGAAAATGTGGTGCGTGTATATATATATATATATATATATATATATATACAACAGAATGTTATTCAGCCTTCAAAAAAAGGAAAATCCTGTCAGTTGTGACAACATGAATGAATCTGGAGGGCATTATGCTAAGTGAAATAAGCCAGACAGAGAAAGACAAATACTGCATAGTATCACATTTATATAGAATGTTTTTTTCCCAAAAAGTCAAACTCATAGAAACAGATTAGAAAAGTGGTTTGCAGGGGATAAGGAATGGAGGAAGTAGGTAGAGATTAATAAAATGATACAAGCTTACAATTTAAAATGAATAAGTTCTGAAGATCAAATTATAATATACTGACTATAGTTGATAACATTGTATTCTATAATTTAAATTTGCTCAGAGAGACCTTAAATGTCCTCACAAAAAAGACATATATATGTGTATGAGCTGATGGGTGTTAATTAACTTGATGGGGGAACTCTTTCACAATGTATATGTATATCAAATCATCATATATATGTGTGTGTGTAGACATATTATATATAATATATATTATATATACTATAATATATATTATATATACTATAATATATATTATATATATTATAGTATATATTACAATTAAAATTATATATTTGCCAATTATACCTTAATAAAGCTGAAAAGATTCTACTGTATTTTTCCATACTTTAGATTCAAAGATATAAATAGATTGAAAGTTAAAAAATGAAAATAGATGTAGCATGTAAACAACAATGATAAAAGAGCTGGAATGTCTATACTGATTTCTGAAAAAATAGTCTTTAAATAAAAAAAAATGTTACTAGACATATAGAGGGACATTTAATAATAACAAAAGGGTCAATCCATTAGGAAGATATAAAAATGATAAGCTATACAACTAACAAAAAGGAAGCCCCAAAATACATGAGGCAAAAACTGTCAGAGCTTAAGGGAGAAACAGATAATTCCTGAATAATCACTGGAAACATCAACACCTCAGTTTCAATAATGATAGAACAACCAGGAAAAATATCAACAAGGAAATAAAGGGCTTCAACACTATAAACAAGAGACCTAACAGACATTTATAGAATACTCCATCCAATAGTAGCAGAATATATTTCTTAAATATGTATAAACATTCTCTAGGATAGCCCATATGTTAGGCCCTTAAAAAGCCTCAATTAAATTTAATAGTATTGAAGTTATACAATGCATGTTCTCCAACTACAATGATATGAAATTAGAAATCAATAACAGAAATAAATTTACAAATATGTGTAAATTAAACAACACACTCCTTAACAACCCATGGGTCATAGAAGAAATCACAAGGGAAATTAGAAAATACTTTGAGGTGATTTAAAACAAAGACACAATAAACCAAAACTTATGGGATGCAGCTAAAGCAATGCTCAGAGGGAAAATTATGGGTAAATGCCTATAATAAAAAAGAATGTCTCAAATGAGTAACTTAGCCTTCCACCTTATAAAGTCAGAAAAGAAGAAGAAAAAACCCAAAGCAAGCATAATAAAGGAAATAATAAAGTTTATACTAGAAGCAAATGAAACACAGAATATAAAAACTTTAAGCAAATCAAAGGTTAGTTCTTAAACAGATAAAAGGAAAAAAAAAAAAAAAAGGCATAACTTTAGCTAGACTGACCAAAAGACAGAAGAATCAGTTACTAAAATCAGGAATGAGAGGACATCACTACCAACTTTACAGAAAGAAAAGGGATTACTATGGGAATACTATGAAGAATGTATGCCAACAAATTAGATAGCCTAGATGAAATGGACAACTTCTTAGAAAAATGCAAATTGCTGAAACTGACTCAAGAATAAAGAGAAATCTGAGTATGCATATAACAGTAGAGAGACTGAATAGGTAATTTAAACTTCTCAACAAAGGAAAGCCCAGGTGCAGATGGCTTCTTCGGTGAATTCTAAAAAAACTCTTAAGGAAAAATTAATACAATCCTTCCAAACTCTTCCAAAAAATAGAAGAGGAGAAAACAGTTCCCCATACATTCTGTGAGGCTAGTATTACCCTGATCCCCAAAACGAGGCAAAGATATCATAAGAAAGACAACATCCCTTATGAATATAGATCTAAAAATCTTCAACAAAATATTTGCAAACTGATTCCAGCAACATGTCCCCTGAATGCAAGATTAGTTCAACATATTAAAATAAGTTAATGTAATGGACCATGGTAATAGAACAAGGACAAAAACCATAAATAATCTCAGTAGACACAGAAATAGCATTCGACAAGTCCAACACCCTTTCATGATTAAAAATCACTAAGGAAACAAGGTATGAAAAGGAATGTCCTTAAATTCCTAAAAGGCATCTAAGAAATGCCCACATTTATAACATACTTACTGATGAAAGAGTGCTTTGAATGCTTTCCCATGAGATAAGGAACAAGACAAAGATGTCTTCTCTTACCACTTCTTTTAAGTTTTATATTGAGGATTTAGCCAGGGAAATTAGGCAAGAAAAAGAAATAAAAGGCATCTAGATTGAAAAGGATGATGTAATACTATATCTGTTCTCAGACGACATGATGATACGATGTTGTATATAAAAAATCGTAAGAAAGCAGAAATAAAAAACCCTAATAAGCAAGTTTAGCAAGATTGCAGGACATAAGATCAATATAGAAAAATCAGTTGGATTTCTCTACACTACCAATGAACAATCCAAAAATGAAATTAAGAAAACAATTCCATTTACTATAGTGTCAAAAAGAATAAAGTATTTAGAAATAAATTTAACAAAAGAAGTGTAATATTTTTACACTGAAAACCATAAAACATTGTTGAAAGAAATTAAAGAAGATTTAAATAAATGGAATTACATCGCATGTTCCTGGGTCAGAAGATTTAATATTGTTAAGATGAAAACACTCACCAGTTGATCTACAGGTTCACACAATCCTTATCAAAATCTCAGATCACTTTCTTGCATAAGTTGACAAGCTGATTCTAAAATTCAGATAGAAATGCAAGGAACCCAGAATAGTCAAAACAATCTTGAAAAAGAAGACCAAGTTGGGGGATTCCCTTCCCAGTTTCAAAAGCCACAGTAATGAATGAAGACAGGTTAATGCTGGCATAAGAACAGACATCTAGATCAACAAAAGGGATATGAGTGTCCAGAAGCAACCCTTCCATTTAGGTCAACTGATTTTCTAAAAAAGCATCAAGACAATTCAATGGGAAATATCCTCAATGAATGGTGCTGTCCATTGGATATCCACATGCAAAAGAATGAGATTGGGCTTCTTCTTTCTCTTTAGAGAAGATGTACAAGTGGCTAAAAAGCACATGAATAGGTGGATGCTCAGCATCATTAGACATTAGGAAAATGCAATTCAAAACCACAATGAGATGTCACTTTACACCACTAAAATGGCCATAATGAAAGGGACAAGCAATAACCAGTGTTGACAAGCACGTGGAAATTTTGGAACCCTCATACACCAATGGAAGGAGTGTAAAATTGGAAAGGTTTTTTGAAGAACTGTTTGGCAGTTAGGGTGGACCTTCGTTTCATTTAATTAGCAAACATTTCTCCACCACTTTCTTAAGCCTGGACAACCAACAAAACAAACATCAAGCCCTGATTTTTAGCATTTGCCAATTTCCATGGTGAAAATGTTCCCAATATGCCTAATTTCAAGCCACCTACACCATGTTGCTAAACAGGAAGTTGGAAGAAATGAACAGTAACACCCCATTATGCAGTGTTTCTTTTTTAACTTTTTAAGTTTTTATTTAAATATTAACTTCAATTCAACTTTTAAAAATTTTTTAAATTTAAATTCAATTTAATTAATATATACTGTATTATTAGTTTCAGAGGCAGAATTTAGTGATTCATCAGTTGCATACAACACCAAGTGCTCATTACTTCAAGAGTCCTCCTTAATGCCCATCATCCAATTACCCCATCCCTCCACCCACCTCCCCTCCAGCAACCCTCAGTTTGTTTCCTAGAGTTGAGTCTCTTATGATTTTCCTCCCTCTCTGTTTTCATCTTATTTTATTTTTCCTTCCCTTCCCCTATGTTCATCTGTTTTGTTTCTTAAATTCCACGAGTGATATCATATGGTATTTGTCTTTCTGACTTATTTCTCTTAGCATAATACACTCTAGCTCCACCCACATTGTTGCAAATGGCAAGATTTCATACTTTTTGATGGCTAAGTAATATTCCATTGTGTGTGTGTGTGTGTGTGTGTGTGTGTGTATCACATCTTCTTTATCCATTCATCTGTTGATGGACATCTGGGCTTTTTCCATATTTTGGCTATTGTGGACTTTGCTGCTATAAACATTGGCAAATACAATATAAACTCAAGAGCATAAGAAATAGTAAAACCATTAGGAAATAGTGATTTTCAAGTATTTATTACATTTTGTTTTAGCATAATTTATTAAATTATAATTTTATATAGTTAAAATTTTAATGATGGCTGTGTTTTAACAACTGATTTTCAAAATTCTGAATATTAAAAATTAGCTCATGTGAGCTGGTATAAGCTGGCTTTAGCACACCATGCTGCCAGGTGTTCTCACTTGAGTAACAGTTAAAAATTGAGGATGAAAGGACATACACTTTGGATTTGATACAAATATGGCATCACCAAAACACAAAATTAATCTTTTTTAATATCCATAGCAATGTTAGATTCAGCTCATATATCAATACTACCAACAACAAAAACTACTAGCTTAAATCAGAGAAAAGTTTATTTTTCTCTAAGGTAAAAGAATCCAGAGGGAGGCTGCCTAGGCTGGTACAGTGCCTACTTTGTTATCAAAGCTCAGGTTCCTTCTGTCTTTATGCTTTACGACCTCATTGTCCAAGATGGCTGCCTGAGCTCTAGTTATTGTATTTACTTTCTAGCCAATGTAAAGGAGGAAAGAGGTGAAGGAAAGACAAGTCCCTCTAATTAAGACACTTCTAGGAGGAGAAAGAAATGTTTCCATTTATTTATTTTTTTTGAAAAATCTATTTATTTATTTTGGAGAGAGCAAGAGAGAAAGAGAGCACACATGCAGGGGGTAGGGAGGGGCAGAGAGAGACGGAGGAAGAAAGAATCCCAAGCAGATTCCCTGCTGAGTGCAGAGCCCCACTTGGGCCTAATCCCAGGTCCCTGAGATCATGAACTGAGCCGAAACCAAGAGTCGGAGGCTCAACCGACTGAACCATCCAGCGCCCCTAAATGTTTCTGTTTAAGAATCACTGACCAAAACATAGTCACATGACACTTCTAGATTCATCGAAGACTAGGGAAGATAATCTTTTAGCTGGATGGCAATGCCTGGCTATGTATTAAGGTTTATATTTCTAAGGCTCATGTGTCCAAAGATAAACAGATGAGTGAATATTAGGAAAGAGTTTGCTCTAACTCAAAGTCTTAGGCGCAAGGCTCCATTTTTCTTCACCTTAACTTAAGCCAGTGACAATGGGAAGAAAACACAGTATACCTTAAAATAGCCCAACCCATTCAGAGAACAACATTTTAGCCACTAAAGTTCTGCTCTAGTCCAACCTGGTCTGCCATCATCCGACCTGGTATGGGCTGTGCCCTAAATAGGCTGGAGACATTTTCTCCTCATTATCACCTCATTAAGATCCCAGAACATGCCTCAGAGGCAGGGGGTTGCTTAACAAGGTGATAATGAGGAGAAAAATGATGTGGCAGTCTTGGTCTGGTCGAGTCTTCATAGTCCAGAGGAGACCCAAGGTTTAATTAAAAATACTCTGCTTTGATATAAAACTTTCAGAAGACATATATTTTTGATGTGTCTGAACAGAAGGAAACATGGAAAAATGTGTTTCTATTACTGTATGTCTAGGAGATATCTTCCTCTCATCACTCCAACAAAGAGAGGTGCATTCCGTAAAAGAAATGAATTATAAGAAAAGGCACAAGATTGAATAGGTAAGGGTTAGAATAAAGAGACTTGAAGAAAAAGGAGTCCAGGAGTTCTGAATCTTATAGCTAGAACATCTAGATTTTTCCTCTATTTTTATCTGACCGTTTGGTGCTCTTTGGGCCTACTCTGTATCGAAAAGTGTTTTATTATATCTGTGTGTTTGTTCCATTAGTGACACTTCAACTCATTATACAATCCAGATACTTCATTCAAAATATGAACGGTTTACATGGCATATATTTTTAAATTTTATTTATTTATTTGAGAGAGAGAGAAAGAGAGAAAGTGAGCATGAGTGGGAGAGGCAGAGGGAGAAACAGACTCCCTAATGAGCAGGGAGCCTGAGGCAGGGCTCGATCCCAGGACCTTGGGATCATGACCAAAGGCAGCCGCTTAACCGACTGAGCCACCCAGGTGCCCCTACATGATATTATTTGAGGAACATACTTCACACTGATTAATTTGGAGGGCTTACTTTCTTTCTTTAAAACGTAATTTTGGATTGTTTACTAAATATAAAGGATAGCTTCTTTATTGCCTACACATGATTTTAAAATCAACCCACTTCATCAACATTAAAGATAGCCACTGATCACTTCCGCTTGTTGGAGAAATATATCAAAAATGCCTGCATTTAAATGGTCTTTATTAAAGTGTCAAAATACTTTCCTAATTTTTAGAAGTCCTGCGGTTATCTCAAGGAGACAATTTCAGGAAAGAAAGAAAATGTATAGCGCCATGGTACATATGGTGACACAGAGTGCTCCCCTACACGAAGCAAAGCATTGGCTCACAGCCCAGAAGGCCCATCAGCACTGTTTCCCAGTGGCTGTCTATCTTCATGACAAATTCTGACCACCCAACGGTCCATTTGGCTGTGGTGAACACAAGGGAAGAAGAGAAATGGCCAAAACCCACCATGCTGACATGCAATCATGCCACAGTCCATTTGTTCATTTGTGCTCAAGTCTGAAGCAAATGGAGTCGAAGGAACTTTCCCAAGCCTGATTCCTCAGACATGATAGATTCACTTCTTAACCTATTTTGCCACATCACACAGCTGATTAAACTATTTCACAGACAATCCTATTTTATTATTAGAAAGTCAGTATACCTTCACTTGATTTTATTATCTGGTCCGTCCCTCGGTAACCCATCAGTGTCATGATCCATCACTCTTTACACACTCTCATCAAGAAAAAAAAAATTTCCAGGACAGTATATTTTTTAATCTAAACTAAGCTATTTATCAATAAGGAACTTCCAAGATTGTTAATGCATGAAGTGTTTCGTTAACATCTGATCTTGATTTCTTCTATTAACTTCATTTCCAGTTTTCTAAAACTTAAGAAAGAGGAGTTCTATGGCTTTGTTTTCATTGGCATGTGGAAGTTGAAGGTCACTTCTGAATAAGCATATTCAACTCTGTCTTTATTCATGGAGAAACGCAAGAGCAAGGATCATTTAAGTAGTAGACAATCAAAGAAATATTTATGTCTTTTTTAATAATCATAATTTTCTTGTGAAGAATTTTGTTCCTGACCTTTTTATCCCCTTTCATCAGCCAGTCTTGAAGAAAGAAGTATAAAAATCACAATCTGTGTGGCAAAGAGAAAGCTTAAACCTTCCCCCAACATAATACACATTGATAATGAGTGAATCTCAATGGAATACTGATTTCCCTAAATATGTTTTACATCTTAAAGCTTAATTGTTTTCTCTTTTTAATGAGTGTAAAACACAGATTGGACAGACACAAAATCAATATGAATAAGCATTTCATTTCTCCAGAGTCTAGAGAAACAGACTATTCTTTCTGAAAAGCATTCCTGTAAAAGAGGAATAAACTCAATATCATTTCTCATCACACAGAAAATAACAATTTGATTAAAGCAAATATTCCGACTTTTATATCGCCGATCACCCAGAAGCCAGGATCTACACTAATAGATTAGAACATTGCCTAAGTTTTCTCTATCGAATGAATACCTAATAGGTTATTTTGTGGTTTAAATGATTAGGATTGAACAAATACCCCATCAACAGGTAACTGTGACACGCTGCACTAACATTAGTCTTTCACCATCAGCTAAAGCAAGAGAGAGGAAGTGTAAATGGTACTGGAGGGGGATGTTAGAAGACTGGGCTCCTAGTCCTAAGTTTGCCACCAAAGAGATGTGTGGCCATAGGCAAATTACTTTACCTCTCTTGGCCTAAGAACCCTCATCTATAAAATGTGAAGTTTGCAGTAAGTGACTTTTAAAGTGCCTTCTAGCAAAGTCACATGGGTTTTATGCCTCGGGGGGAAAATGGGGGAAGAGAGTCCCTAAAGCAAAATTCTCCGGATTTTACAATCTAATTGAGCCCAGAATCATCCTCTCCCTTTGCTCTAATTACATCCTTTCTTTCCCACACCCTCGCCTGTACACCGTTAGGAACGAAAAGGAGGAAGAAGGAAACCCTCCTATTGCATGCAAAAAACAGATCTGCCAGTGGGGAAGCACTGGGTCAAATGGAGCCTTCACTGATGATATCAGATTATATTTTAATTAGATGTCAAGCTCTAAGACCACAAAGCCACAATGATAAAGAGCAGGCTATTAACTGTCCCAATTATGGAGCCCCAAGTATCTCTTAATTTATGTACTGATAATCTCCTGGTAATTCTCTGGGTGCTGCCACCGTGTAAACATTCCAGTTTCTCTCCTGCTTCGGCTGGATTTGTTCTTCAGCCATCACTGAGCTTTCCCATTATGCTCAGCCCAACTCATTTGGAGCAATCGCCTTACGTCGCAGCCAAACCTCTGGCCTCAACTGGGGCGAGGGGAGTGGGCGACAGCTCATCTGCAGCAGAGCCTTTGGTGGAAGTGTGGCCAATTAGTCACACGTTTGGTGTTCTAATTAGGCGAGGCTGGGACTTTGGAAAATGTGCTGTTGATTTAGGTACTTCCTCAAACAATGCTAAATTGTGTTATGTGAAATTCAATTAGTCTTTTTCTAAACGTTTCCACATCTGTTCTTCTTTAAGCATGAAGTGATGAGGAGAGAAAGAGAAGTGAAAAGCCAGAGTCTCCACTGGTGAAATATGTTAGGCCTTAGGGACCAGCCCTTTTCCCAGCTTTTGACCCTGAACAGTGATATACAGGAAGGAACAAAGTTGGAGAGCTATCATGGTGAAGCCCTTTTAAATAAATCATTATAGAAGAAATACTGCAACTGCGCGGGAATGTAATCTCGTATGATGGCCATAAACTCAGCTTTGTTTGAAAATGGATGGCATGGGGGAGGAACCATTAAGAAGTAAATGATTATAAATTCTGTCTTAAAGGTAGTATTTGCGGTCACTCTGATTATATTTTTAAAAAGCGCCTTTAAAAAAATTCTTTGGTTTAATATTTCATGTCTAGGTCCCATGTAACGAGTTTTTGTCTCCTCCTATCTATTGAAATTTTCCATATAAAATTGAGAACGGCCTGAAATCCCAAAACACTTGAGGATTAAAAGAAAAAGAAGAAGAAAGGAAGAGGAGGAGGAGAAGGAGGAGGAGGAGGAAGAGGAAGAGGAGAGATTCCACTTGCCCTGAGATGTTCCCCAGTTTCCCTTCGAGCCACTATGGTCAGCCACAAGATGGCACGTTGCTTTGATCCTTTGAGCTCCGTGCCAAGCTGCTCCAACCCTGAGTCCCTGGTTCTCCAATTTGCTAGAGATGCTGCGTTGCTGCCTCACGGCACCTCTTAATTCCAGCCCCCTCCAGCAGCACACCCAACCCCAGGTCCATTGTGTGGTGGATCACCCTTGGCATAGCCACTGGCTGGGCCGAGAGGCCAAATGGCAGTATCTTTTACCAAAGTGGCACAGCTCAAAACCGCAGGCATCCAAAGGTGAAGGTGTACATGCATTTGATCCTTGTTTCTGTTATCACCTTTTCAGTGACTAACATTTCAAAACCTTATCTATGGCTGGCAGGCCACGTTTCAGTTTTGTCAAACCCCGGATATAGACTGTGTGGTTTTCCGATGATATATCTCCATAAGATTTGTGGAATGCTAAAGATGGAGTTGTCAACACTGCTTTATGGCACCTCAGTGCATGTCAGAAAATGAAAATATTTTCAGAAGTGATAGCATTATTTGACTGATGACATGCTCTTGTAAGACAAAGACTTATTTAAATAAGAAAATTTCAAGAAAAGAAACTAAAATATGGCATTCATTACCAGTAAGCAAAGTGATTTATCTGGTGTCTAGCTCTCACAAACAAGAGAAAGGAAGATTTACAAAATTAGAATGATAACACTTTTAAGGCTGGGTTCTTATTTTTCACTAACTAAAAAGCATTCTGAAGTTGATGACTATATTTAAAGTTAAATTTCCATTCACGAAAGGGACTACACTTCTCTGAAAATAAACAACAGATGTTTCCAGGATATAATGAACCAAATGAACAAGGGGAAGATGTAAACAATTTAATACATTAAATAAAATAAAAAGCAACCTCTATAGTTTTCAGAATCAGGTTACAATTCCATGTAATAGAGGTTACAGCAACAGATATAAATAAATTGTTTTTTACTCTAGAAGTTAGCTGTGAGCCTTAAAATTTTGATACTATTCTCTAAAATCTGGTTTTGCAGGAATACTGGTTGGTAATGATAGTCCATCCCACATAAAGAAATATTTACTAATATTTCGACCTGCACAACCATTGTTGAATGGAAATTTTGCTTTAATTTCTCAATTTACCTTCACATGCTTTGTTCATGACTTAGTGAAGCTGGATTAACTCTGAGACAATATCAGCTCCTCCGAACAGGTTTTGATTTTTAAAGGCTCTTTGTTAAAAAGAAAAAAAATTTAGGTGACTTTAAACTGCATGTTGATAAAAGAGGGCATTTAAGTCACTGGCTTTAAGCCCAACAAACAAGCCCTGTGTTACTTAAAGGATCAAGGCAATCATCCATTTGCTGAATTTATGCTCTTCTTGTAGTATTTACCTTTTTTGTTTGTTTGAATATAGTTGACACACAATGCTGCATTAGCTTCAGGTGTACAACTTAGAGATTTGACAAGCTTATACATCATGCTGTGCTCACCAGAAGTGTAGCTACCATCTGTCCTGTTACATCGCTATTACGCTATCATTGACTGTATCATTTATGCTCTGCTTTTTCTTCCCGTGACTTAGCCATTCCATAACTGGGGGCCTGTGACCTTGTGTACTCTGGCCCAGCTGAATGACATCTTGCTTCCTATTAGCCCCTCTTCAGATAGCGATGCCAGGGCTGTTGGTTAACAAAAAGACATCACTCATCCCATCTTCTGGGAGCGTGTGTGCTATGACTTACGATTATCACAAACACAGATTCAAAATCATTCTTCCGGGGCACCTGGGTGGTTCTGTCGGTTAAGTGTCTGCCTTCGGCTCAGGTCATGATCCCAGGGTCCTGGGACGGAGCCCCGCATCGGGCTCCCCGCTCAGCGGAGAGCCTGCTTCTCCCTCTCCCTCTGCTGCTCCTCCCTGCTTGTGCTGTCTCTTTCTCTGTCAAATAAATTAATTAAAAAAAACTTAGAAAACCAAAATCATTCTTCCCTCTGAAGTGCCAATCTTGTGAGAAAATGTCATTTTAATGTTGTGTACTAACTTCATGTATCAAAGACAAGTGTATAAAATCATTTTCTCTTGGATCATCTCTTGGATCTCTTAGTTCAAACCCAAATTAAATTCCCTAACAAGGGCATGACTCCGGGGAGGGAAGGGAAGCAGGCCTCGGGTGTTGCCACTTACAGAGCGCCTCTCGCCTCCAGAAAGCTGTGCTTGGTCAGCTGAGGGGCATCCTCACCCTCCTTATTTTCATAGAGCGGCCTTCAGCGGCAGTTTTCAATGCATCCCACATGTGTTCGCCTCTTGCTGACTCTGACTTGGCCTTGTGCGAGGCCAGGCCCGGCTCCGGGGTGATCTTTTATTTTGAAAGACAAGATGTCATGTTTTGTTCTCCTTGTTGCCAGATGCTTTAATGTTAGTATCAGTAATGATACTAACGAACAACATTTGTAGCTTTATGCCATTTACAGACAGTATCCTGAAACTAATCATTCTAATTTTAACATTTGAAGTCTTTGCTACTGCTCTCCTAAATTTTTCAATTTTTTGTTATTTAAATTGTCACTTTTTTCCTGACTTATTTGCTTGTTTTGGGCAGTGAACTTTTTTGAGGGCACTCTCCATACATTTCTATTTCTTTGTGTCACAATATACTTAACACATGTATCTATTGCTTTGTTTTAATTGACGATTCTAAGTGCTACTGAGTTTGTGCTATAGCATGATGACCACAAATACCACATCTCCAGGTGCTAAGACCCCCTCAGAACCGGATTCCCAGGCCCCAAACACCCCTCATTTTTTTCGTCATCTGTTGTCAGGCTGGTGCTACCAATGATTTTCGTGGGGTCTGGGATGGCTGGGAGGTGACAGAAGGACTGACCTGTCTAGACATACTCTGAGAGGAACCAACTAACAAAATTAAAGCAAAGGACAACGTGGGGATGGAGCAGTATATTGGTTGATTATGAAAAAATAATTCATCTGGAAAGGCTGAAACATAAATACAAGAGTTAGATTGTCAAATAAAACACAAGACAAGAGAAGCACACACATCACAGAATTATGTGCTGGGCTGCGATGGATGGATAAGATGGGAATGAAAGGAGGGGACCAAGGGGAAGATTTCTAGGCATTTTCAGTAGAGAGACTGACATGAGCTAAGGCAAAGAGGAAGTAATGGAGGCAGTTGTCCTCTTACTTGTTCTCTCCTTCTCTGTCTCCTTAGCTGCTTCCTCTTTCTCTTTCTGACTTCCAAAAGCTCTTCTCTTCTTTACTTTACATACCTTCATACTCTTCATGGTGCCATTCAGTTCCACTGATTTAAATATCACTTGAAGAGTGGTAATTCCCCAATTTTTATCTCTTACCCAGGGTACTCTCCTGGCTTCGATAGCCACTTGCTTCTTCAACATCTTCATTTTTCTGTCAAGCAGCATGTCCAAGCTATACAAGATATACCTCAAATTGAACTTTTAGTTTCCCAGCTCTTGCCTCTAAAATCTGCTCCCCAAATCATTTAATGAAAATTCTATTTTTATAGTTGTTCATTTAAAAAATCTTAGAGTCATGCCCAATTTCTCTTTTCCTCTCTTATCCTGCATCTAACCCATCAGCAATCCTTCCCACTCCTCTTTCAAAATATGTCCAGAATCTGACCACTTCTCATCATCCTTGCTGTCACTATCCCAGACCCAAATGTCATCACCTCTCACTGGGATGATCAAAATAAACTCCTAACTGGTCTCTTTAACTTTGCCCTTGACCTTCTTACAGACTACTTTCACACTGAACCAGTGTTCCTCTTAGAACATTAGGTCATGTTCCTCTTTTGTTCAAGCCCTCTCATGGCTTTTTACTTCTCTCATCAGAAAAGCCAGAGTCCTTACCGTGGCTTACTCAGTTCTACCTGAGCTCAGCCTCATGATTTCTTCACTCATCTCCTATCACTTCCATCATGTTCACTCTACCCTAGCCACATTGACCTCCTTGCTTTCCTTGAATACACCAAACACATCCCCAAGGCAACGCCTTGGCACATGTTATTCTCTTTTCACCTGTCTATCCACATGGCTTGCAACCTAGCTTCCCTCTGGTCTCTGCTCAAGTGTCACCTCATCAGAAACTTCCATGACCCCTTATCCCCACCCCATGCAAAATGCCTCCAGGTATCTAGCTCACTTAGTGCTTTATTTATCTTCATAGCCCTTATCACCACTTGCCCCATTAACAATTTATTTGCTTGGCTAGTGTCTGCCCGTCTTCACTAGAGTTTAAGCTCTGTAAGGTCATGAACTTCATCTATGTTGTTCAGAGAAATAATCCTTAATGTCTGGAATATAATGCCTGGACCATAGTAGGAGCTTAATAACTGTTGAATGAATGAACAAATCAATCAATCAATTGAATAGATTGATTCTTAGGTAGACAAAGAATTTGCATTGGGAAGTGCATTGGGAAGTGTTGGGTTATCATGTTGGAAACTCAGCATGGACTCAGATGGTGGGGAACCTTTGATGTTAGAGGGAAGAGTATGGATTTTATTCTGTAAGGAAAGTGTAACCATTAACTTTTTGAGCAGGGATCAACATGATGAATACAAAATTTGGGGATAAGCAATCTGGTGATACCTTATAGGATGGATTCTAAAGCTGATTGGAGATGTTTTTAGTAATTCTGTCTTTAGCACCCATGACCAAGGATATAAATGCAGCCCTTAGATGAAACTAATTATAAGTTGAAATGTACTTATCATCTCAAAGAACCATACTTTTAAAAGCAGGAGTAAGAATTTCTAAGTCATTGAAATCATGCTAAGGGCAAGAATGTAGGTTGGGCAGCATCCACTTGGCCACAGATATCCAGAGTGAGAGGTAGAAAAATCTCATTTAACTATCCAGAGTTACTGCCTCCCCAAAGCTCAAAACAGCTGTAGTGCTAAAAACTAGAAAATCTATTTTCTAATATCTTTTTGTACCTTTGCCTGGGGTTCAGTTGGATGGCATTCCTCACCTGTGCTCCGTTGAGCAGCCAGAGGTTTCTGGAACAAAAAATGTGACCCTCAGGAGAAGAGGAGTAGAATGAATGAACAGTGATGGGAACTTGCCTAGGGAAGGTTTCATCAGGCTGTCAGCTCTACTGAATATAGTCAAGAGAGCTATGACTCATGGGGTCCCAAAATCCTTGAGCAAAAATAATAATAATAATAATAATAATAATAATAATTAATAATAATGACAGGGAAGTTGACTTCACGGATTTCCCTGACCTTCCCCTCAGTGTTTCCATATTTTACTAACATGACAGATTTATCCTTATAAGGTGCTCACTTCTTAAACTGTACTCCAAGAAGCTGAGATTTATCCATTTCCATCTCCAAACATTAAATGTCTGCTTTCTTAATTCAGCTTCTTGAAGATCTAGAATTTCTCTAACGTGGAGTAACTCTCTTTCCTGACATTGACTTTGAATAGTGAATGAATCATTTGAGACAATTTGGTGGATTTTTTCCCTATATTAGAAAGAGGTTCTCATTTGAAAGAAATGTATCTTGAGGAAGTATGAATATATGGGGATTTTAATAATCATATTATTTAAATTTTTATAGGATCAAAAAAGCTGAATGCCTCTTTGTGTCCTTAGTAGAGAAAATTCAAAATCTTCCATTTTATCTAAGGGCTGAAGGTCCACAATGCCGCTCTGATGTGGGGTAGTGAATGATGTCTTCCCACTAAAGCTCCTTGTGGTCTCTAAGCCCATCATTAGTGACTCTGAGCTGACTCACAGAATTAGCAGGTCCACCCATCTGTGACTGCAAAACATTTGGAAAATGTCTGGGAACATGACCGTCATTAGTTCACTACGAAACAGTCACTTTCAATGTGAATGATGTAAAATATTATTACAAAAGTAAAAGGATCGTATGTGCTAATCAAAACATGTATGAATTGGTATAGGCATTATCATGTTTGAAAAATCTTTGTCCCTAACAGTTGGGAATGTGGGAAAATCTAGGATCATCTAAAAATAAAATGGTTATGAGATACATGAGCCACCAACCACAGAATCCCAAACAGATTTTTAATTCTTCGGACCTAAGTTCATCCCGCTACCAGCGTCAGCAGAGCATTGCTCCACCCTGTTTAGAAAGCAGGACTCGGGAGGAAGGTGTGTTTTATCTCAATTTCGGGGGGGGGCACTGCTCATGGAAAGAACCCAGGTTTGGCAGTAGAAGGTCAGAGATGAAATCGTATGAATTTTTCAACATAATTAAGTTAGGATTCTCACTTGCCTGTCTGCAAAAGAGAGATGTGATAATAATGCTTGGCCTACTTATAGCAACAGGATTGTTAGGATTTCCAAATAAAATAATGTGTGTGAAAGGGCTTTATCAACTATAAAGCTCTATGCAAAAATGGCCATGCTTTCTGTAGACGATCTTTTATTTAGTTTGGATTAATTTAATTTTGCAGGGATACACCAACTTGGAACATGAGAAGCCTGTACGAAAGGATCACAGTTCCAGAAGGACACAAATTCCTTGGATCCCCTGACAGCTCTCCCTGGAACATTAAACCCACCCTAGAGTTCAAGAGAGGACATCTGTAGACTATACTTACACTGCCTCTGTCTTAATTAAGTAACTAACTAAGCAAACATTTAAGTGCCTACTCTGCGCTGACAAGGAATCAGAGGCTAGGGATAGAACAATGAACAGAACAGAAATAGTCCCTGACCTCTAGAACTTGCATTTGAGTGAAGGAAAGAGACAATAATCACATGATCATCTAAAACTGCAACTGTGCTCAGTGCAAAGAAGGAGAAGGACATGGGGTAATATGCACTTAGAGGGAGATTTGCCCTAGTCAGGTAGGTCTGGAAGGCTTCTCCGAGGAAGGGACCATTTGGCTGCGATCTGAAGAATGAGTGGGAGAGGACAGGCTAGAGAGGAAGAACAGAGACTGTCTTCTTTTTGAAAAGGTTGTATGTAGGGAGGGAGCTCAGCTCATTCAAAAACTATTAGATTGAACAATAAGAAATTGCTGATGTTCAATTGTTTTTAACTTACAGAAGTGGCATTTCATGTATTTAAACTTAACAAAAGTATGCTAATGTGGCCAGAGGACAGGAAGCAAGAGCAGGCTTGGCCTAGGATGATGCTGGGGAGATAGCGAGTGGCCGCTGACAGAAAGCTTTATGGCTCTTGGTTTTGGTCCCAACAGCAATGGGAAGCCCCTGAAGATCCACACTTGGTCAAGATGATTCTGGCTGCAGTGTGAACAACAGGGGCTGCTTGTACCAAATAGGAAAGAACTGCTGGTGGCTTAGAGCCTTCCTATTCAAAAGAAAACTAATAACCCAGTCAAAAAATGGGCAGAGGATATAAACAGACACTTCTCCAAAAAAGACATACAGATGGCTAACAGACACATGAAAAAATGCTCAACATCACTCGGCATCAGGGAAATACAAATCAAAACCACAATGAGATACCACCTTACATGAGTTAGAATGACAAAAATTAACAAAGCAGGAAACAACAAATGTTAGCGAGGATGTGGAGAAGGGGGAACCCTCTTACACTGTTGGTGGGAATGCAAGTTGGTACAGCCACCCTGGAAAACAGTATGGAGGTTCCTCAAGATGTTAAGACTAGAATTACCCTATGACCCAGCAGTTGCACTACTGGGTATTTACCCCAAAGATACAGACATAGTGAAAAAAAGGGGCATGTGCACCCCAATGTTCATAGCAGCAATGTCCACAATAGCCAAACTGTGGAAGGAGACGAGATGTCCTTCAACAGATGAATGGATAAAAAAGATGTGATACATATACACAATGGAATATTATTCAGCTATCAGAAATGATGAATACCCACCATTTGCATTGAATGGACGGAATTGAAGGGGATTATGTTAAGTGAAGTAAGTCAAGCAGAGAAAGACCATTATTATATGGTTTCACTCATATGTGGAACATAAGCAATAGCACGGAGGACCATAGGGGAAGGGAGGGAAATCCAAAGGGGGAGAAATCACAGAGGGAGATGAACCATGAGAGACTATGGACACCGAGAAACAATCTGGGAGTTTCAAAGGGGAGGAGGCTGGGGAGAGGGGGTAACAGGGTGATGGGTATTGATGAGGGCACGTGCTGTGATGAGCACTGGGTGTTATACTTAACTAATGAATCACTGAACACTACATCAAAAACGAATTATGTACTATACAGTGGTTAACTGAATATAAACAACAACAACAACAACAACAACAACAACAACAAAAAGAGAGATGTCTGCAGACCGACAGCATGGGCATCACCTAGAAGCCTGTTAGAAATGCAGACCTGCTGAATCAGAATCTGTGTTATAATAAGCTCCCCAGGGAGTTCATTCATATGGAGAGTAAAGTTCTGGTTTAGACTACACTGGAGGTGCATAGATGGATAGAAGGGAATGGGTTCAAGAAATATTTAGAGGATAAAGGCATACATAGTGGTGATAGATTGAATATGAAGAAGCAGTAAGAGAAAAGGAAGGCATGAGATGACTCCTAAATTTCTGACTTGCACAACGGAATGAAAAGGAGAACTTTCTCTAAGATCTGTACACTGTAAAGGACCAGATTTAGAGGGAATGGTCATGAGTTGAATATTGGGCTTGCTGAGTTTGAAATAATTTTAAAGCATTCAAGTGCAGAAGTTAATGCAGCAGTTGGATACACGAGTCATAAGTTCTAAGGAGAAATATGAGCTAGAATTATAAATTTGAATCATACATAGAGGTGAAAGTCAGGCATGAAAAAAGCAGAAGAAGAATGTTTAAGTTAGAGGCAATAGTGAGAAGTTCCCTGAGACAAGAGAGAACATCCTTGAATCAAGGAATTGAGAATCTCAGATAGGCCTGGAGTAGAGTGCAGGGATGACATGATGAGCAAATTAAGCAGAAAGGTGGAAAGGGGCCAGATCGTCTTGGGCCCCAGAGGTCTTCTTAAAGATTTTGGAAATTAGCCAAAGATTGATGAGAACATTGATATGGAAGGATCATACAATCAGATTTACTTTCAAAGGATTATCAAGGCTGTTTGTTGACTAGAGAAGGGACTAGAAGGGCCATTTGTTGTCTTCTGGAGGAAGAACCTATGCACTCAGGCACATAATGCTCTAGAACTTTCTTCTCTTGGCTTCTGAGCCATGACCTCTCCACTTATCCAGTTCTACTGCCACTGCCCACAGCATTTATCAGCACCGAAAGGAGAGGGGGAGTTTTTCCCACCAATGTTGCCCTCCATTTTTAGATCACAAAATAGCACTACCTCTGCCCTAAGATTCACACAGAAAGTCTATGAGATGTAAGAAAATTTTTATTTCACATGGCAACACTTTCAAGATATTATCTGGTTTATCTATGATGCTCAATACTTCAGAGAAAATATTTAAGGCCATAATTTAAAAATAAAATATAAACATCTTGCTCAATTAATTTCCTTGAAGTTAATTAAATGTATAAAATGGACTTTGATTTTTTTGTTATGAAAATCTAATTTTCAACATTGACTCTAAGCAATTAGTTCTATTAAACCTAAATATCTGGGGATTTAAAAAATAATAACAAAAATGCGTATTGCTCATTAACTCAAACAGTACCTTGTTCCAAGTTTAGTTGGACAAACTCTTGAGTCAAACGTCAATCATATAATGATCTAATCTACCATGTACAACACAGATCAATACAAACTGGTCTGTAATTTCTGCCTCCCACATGTTGGCATCATCCCATTCTTTCCAGCCACCAAAACTATTTGAAATACAGTCTTCCAGATTATCTACTTCTATCTGTGCTTCCCAATTCCATCAAGTCTGGTTTTTCTCACCTGGAAATGAAATCTGGATGGTTGAATCCAGAGCACAGATCTTTACAGGCACGCTGAATAGCTTATCCAAATTGGTATTTGATTTTACCCAAAATACAAAGAAACGTGCAAGAAAGGGAACAACACAAAGCCTTCTGAAATATTTGCTGAGGATTGGAGGCAATCCCTAATAAGACATAACTTTTCATTCTCAACGCTTCATTTATTACTTATTTAACTAGAATGTAAGGAAGTACCTAACATGCTTGGTGCACTCCAGCTCCAGAGCAGCCTAGCCACCTGACGCGGAAACTATGTGCAAATGGTAAAGCCTGTGAGCGCAGCAAAAAAGTTACGGGCTCAGGCTCCGGAGCCAGAATACCTGAGTTTGAATTCAGACTCCAACATTTATGAACTGTGTAACTTTGGGCAAAATACTTGCCTTTCCTGTGTCTCAGTTTCCCCATATGCAAAATGAGGAAATACAGAGTTGTTATGAAGAGTAAATGGCTTAATATTCATCATGTGTTTAGAAGAGTAACTGGTACAGGTAAGTGCTTGTTCAATAAAGGCTTTCATTTTTTTAAAATTTTTTATTGTTATGTTAATCACCATACATTACATCATTCGTTTTAGATGTAGTGCTCCATGATTCATTGTTTGTGCATAACACCCAGTGCTCCATGCAGAACGTGCCCTCTTTAATACCCATCACCAGGCTAACCCATCCTCCCATCCCCCTCCCCTCTAGAACGCTCAGTTTGTTTTTCAGAGTCCATCGTCTCTCATGGTTCGTCTACCCCTCCGATTTCCCCCCCTTCATTCTTCCCCTCCTGCTATCTTCTTCTTCTTTTTTTTTTCCTTAACATATATTGCATTATTTCTTTCAGAGGTACAGATCTGAGATTCAACAGTCTTGCACAATTCACAGTGCTTACCAGAGCACATACCCTCCCCAGTGTCCATCACCCAGTCACCCCATCCCTCCCACCCCAGCCCCCACTCCAGCAACCCTCAGTTTGTTTCCTGAGATTAAGAATTCCTCATATCAGTGAGGTCATATAATACATGTCTTTCTCTGTTTGACTTATTTCGCTCAGCATAATACCCTCCAGTTCCATCCACGTCATTGCAAATGGCAAGATCTCATTCCTTTTGATGGCTGCATAATATTCCATTGTATATATATACCACCTCTTCTTTATCCATTCATCTGTCGATGGACATCTTGGCTCTTTCCACAGTTTGGCTATTGTGGACATTGCTGCTATAAACATCGGGGTGCACGTACCCCTTCGGATCCCTACATTTGTATCTTTGGGGTAAATACCCAGTAGTGCAATTGCTGGATCATATGGTAGCTCTATTTTCAACTTTTTGAGGAACCTCCATACTGTTTTTCAGAGTGGCTGCACCAGCTTGCATTCCCACCAACTGTAGGAGGGTTCCCCTTTCTCCGCATCCCTGAAAGGCTTTCATTTTTATCTGTTCAAATAACCACAGATTTTCAAAAGGCACCATGAATGATTCTTGAAATACAACTTCTTTTCCATCACCTGAGGGCTTTCCCTACCATCACCCTCATAAAGCTGTAGCTGTAGGTTATAAAGACACAGGAACTTTCTATAATCTCAACAAGATTAGAAAGTGCCATCCCTGGACTCCAGGAAAGGTTCCAGAGGAAATTTGGCCAATCTGAGTGCAGGTTGGCACTTGGATCTGCTAACGTCAGTGTTTTCTCAAATATGGGGTAAGAGAGATGTCTGTGTGTTCCTGTTTTCTAGAGCTGCTGCAGTTTACTCTATGGCTTTAACGTTTCCTTTAAAATGAAGCCAAATCATTCTGATGGTATACACTATCATACCCATATAACTCTTTATTTAGATGTCACCACTACATAACTGCACACACAACTTTCCCTGCCAGCAGTATTTGTAGAGTGTGCAGAAATTTGAAAACAGCTTTTCTGCCAGGGCTACCACAATGTCCCGTTTATTTTCAACTCAAGCCTGGGAAAGGAACATGCTAGAGATTTGTGCCAAAAGTAGCTGGACTTGACTTGAGTCAGCCTCCCTTCTGTGATCTTTTTTCGAAGACTAAATGTCAGTGTTTCTCCTAAACCTACTTAGGCAAATTGCCTTTTCTTGTAGGACTATGGCCTTCTTGTGGAAATCGTATTATATGGTAAATTGTTCATGTTTGATGTCATTTTTGAAGTAAAATGACCCCAAAGATGAATACATTTACTGCAAAGGAATTGTGTGATTGGCATATGAAGGAAGATTTCAATGTATAAGAAACAATAATTTCTTGCTCCACAATGATGAGGTACTCTGCCAAGTTCAAAAATTGAGTTATTTAGAAAGCATTTGGAAATACTGTTGAACTGTCCATTAGCAAAATCTCAGGAATAACAATTTGTTCTATCCATGAAGCCATAAGTTATTTTATGGATCTTTGCGGAACTCCTTCAAACCCAAATTTAAACATTTAAGAAGTAACATGTCAGTTTTAAATGTAATATCAAATATGTTCCAAACTCACTCACTCGATCAGTTTAGTCTGGGAGTGTTTGTAGTATTCACTTGGGTTTTTCAGTTTGCTTTGCTTTCATGGTTTGTGTCTTATCTCTATTCTAGTCTCTAACTACCTTTCAAGCATTTTTTTTATATTTACAAAATGAAGGCCAAATCTATACTAGCAAATTTAAGTTGAAAAGTAAGGGCACTTTGAGGATAAGTTCGAAGGAAAACTATTTCTCTAGTTACTAGCTTTTTTGAATCATTGACAAGTATTCTCTGATTGCTTAAGTTCTCAACTTTTTGTTCATGTGTGACCCAGACTTCATGAGGTAGACCTGTCCTAAATCCTGAGATATAATGATAAACTGTATCTCATTTAAAATTTCTTATACTAAATAATATTTTCTTGTGCTTTCAGTAGAGATATATATATACTTATACATATATATTTCATGTCTTAGATGCAAGATTTACATAAAAATATTTATGTAGAATCCTGCATTTTCAATAACTATTAAAAAAAATAACAAAACAGGGACACCTGGGTGGCTCAGTTGGTTAAGTGACTGCCTTCGGCTCAGGTCATGATCCCAGGGTCCTGGGATTGAGCCCCGCATTGGGCTCCTTGCTCAGCGGGAAGCCTGCTTCTCCCTCTCCCACTACCCCCTGCTTGTGTTCCCTCTCTCACTCTCTCTCTCTGTGTCAAATAAATAAATAAAATCTTAAAAAATAACAAAACAGGCTAACTTATGAATATATCATCACAGGTTAAAAATGTAATAATAATATAAAAAAGTGAATATGCAGAATGTCTTAACTAGATAATAATGATATCCTTTTGTCTTTTTTATTAGATACATCTCAAAATAACCAGCTTCTTTGCTTTATTTCACATTCATTTGACCTTAAAAACTAGGTTTCCTTTATAGGCTTTTGGGAAATGGAGATAAATGTGCCTTTTTATTTTGATTTCTAAATTATAAACCAAAATTCCATCATTTGCCTTTACTTCAGTGAATTCTAGCTTCCAGGTGAGGAGCAGTAGAGTGTTCCCTGACATCAGGAGCTGGCCTGGCACTGCCAACGAGGCCTTCCTTTCTCCCATGAAACATAAGTGATTTCACAAAACACCCGCATCAACCTAGGCACCTAGTATCCATGGTGAATCAAGACAAGAATGAGAGCACTCCTTGGTCTTCTCTGAACACAGACAAAAACATGAATATGTTCCCCTATCTGGGCTGTAAGAGTTACTGCTGCTTTCTCACCAATAGTTTAGCTCTCTCTAGTCTTCCCTCCTATTAGGTAGAATTTATTAAGATACCCAATTGTAGGGTTACCCCCATTTCCTGGCATTATCCAATCCAGAGCAAAGCCCTGCCTCATGAACTCTCCCACAAATCACGTAACACAAGCCCAAATCCTCTAATAATTTCCAACACCCTCTAACTGAGATGCCCGCCATTTCCGTGGTGAGCATTCTCCCTCATTGAAACAAGTCAATAAACTCAACCTATTTGACTCCAAGTGTGTCTCTGCTGGTGTTGGGCTGGAGGGAATTAACCAAGCAAGATCTAAGTTCCAAAACATGTTTTTTTTTTTTTTTAAGATTTTATTTATTTATTTGACAGAGAGAGACACAGCGAGAGAGGGAACACAAGCAGGGAGAATGGGAGAGGGAGAAGCAGGCCTCCCGCGGAGCAGGGAGCAGGATGCGGGGCTCGATCCCAGGACCCTGGGACCATGACCCGAGCCGAAGGCAGACGCTTAACGACGGAGCCACCCAGGCGCCCCCCAAAACATGTTTTAAAACAGTTTCACTGGGGCACCTGGGTGGCTCAGTTGATTAAAATGACTGTCTTCGGCTCAGGTCATGATCCCAGGGTCCTGGGATCGAGCCCCACATGGGGCTCCCTGCTCAGCCGGAAGCCTGCTTCTCCCTCTCCCACTCCCCCTGCTTGTGTTCCCTCTTATGCTCTCTCTCTGTCTCTCTGTCAATTAAATAAATAAATAAAATCTTAAAAAAAATAAAACAGTTTCACTTCTGGTAGAAAATAATTTTCAATGGTTATATTGTGTGGAGAAATTCCAAATCCCATTTAGAATTCTTCCAAACAATTTATGGTGGTTTAATGAACAGTTGTGTTTCTTATAATCTTTTATAAAAAAAAAAATAGGACAGGTCCTCATTCTAGTCAGTCATTTTTACCTTTGCTGAGATTTCTGTGGGATATGCTCAACAGATATGTGGGCAAGGATGAGGGTGAGGGTGAGCCCCACAGACTATCTGGAGGTCTGAGAGGCTGCCTCCAATATTCTCAAGGAGGGAAAAGATTGGTCTGGCTGTCCACGATCCTAATGCAGAAGTCTGTGGTGGAGGTTGGAGGCAGGCAGATGCCATTTGGCCTAACTTTGATACACAGTAAGTGCAAAGTAAAAATTACTCTTTTCCTCTCCCTCCTTCCCTCTTTCCTTCCTTATTGTCTTTATTTTTCCTTCCTTTCCTCTCTCCCTCCCTCTCTTCTCTTCTCAATTCCTTCCCTTTTCCTTTCCTTTATATGCCCTTACAGTGCGGGAATGAATGCTAGTGAAACATTCTCAATTTTTGTTTTCAGGAAAAAAAAAAAACAAACATTGCTCATTTCATAAAATTCATATACAAAATAGATACAGAAGGATCATAACAATATATAAATGTAGTGATTTGGTTACAGAATAGCTGAATGAGCTTTCATCACTTACAAGAAAATTTAATATATTGAAATATTTCCAAATTGGCTTGATCTTCTAACTTCTGACAAAAAAATGTTCAGTTCCCTCTGAGTAACCTCCTTCCCCTAGGTCCCTCCCTGTCTTCAACAAACACACTGTTCCCTTTCCCTTAGAGTAGCATAAATTGTTTTCAGTGCAAAGGGAGGTGATAAGATTCCAAAAGTGGAAGAAAGTGAAGTTTCCCTTGTTCTTTCTTTGCTCATGCTCTTTGAAAACACCTCTTTGCTTCACGTCAGATAAGAGTGTTGAACACATAAATTCATTAGCAAGGCACAGAGCAGCTTCCCCTGTCTGTGTCCTTCCACAGGGCTCAGATTTCATTCTGTGCCAAGAGTCATACATCACACTCAACAGTGTGTCTCCAGAGCCAACTGAGGAAAGTGCAGAAAAACTACTGTTAACTAGGGAGTAATTACATTCGGCCTAAATTAATTATTAGTCACTCAGGACTGGTGAGGAAGGGCCACACAGATGGCCTCTGACTCAGTTCCCACCTTTGAGGAAAGAAATATTCCAATTTGGTGCACATGACCGCATAAGATAACAAGAAGCAGGTTATTTCTGGTCTACTGGTCTTGAATTTACCATATTTGCTAATATGACATGGGCTTATTTGCGTTAACACTGTAGGTACATTGTATTTTTTTTTGGAAAAACATGAATGATAGTCACTTGGGATGGGGGTCATTTCACGGCAGTCAGCATTAGGACCAGCAAAGTTAAGCCAGGGACCTTTAAAATGCAATTCAGTCAAAAGAACAGGTCATGGATCGATGAGCAGGTGATGGAAGGTGTTCGTGAGGAATTTAGATTAGCACAAAATTCAAACAAACCACAAGAAACAGGGAAGAGAGAAAGCATAGCAAACTGGAGGGCAGGAAACCATTGTCACAGCAAGGTGAAGAGGAAGACACTGATAATTCCTGGATTTTATGCTCCATGTGGGCAAGGACTATGATTTCTCATTTATTCTGTAGCCTCAGAAGCCAGGACAGTTGACACACCCTGCATGACAATGAGGTTTTATTGAATTAATCAGTCAATTTGATCTGTTGTTCATTTGTGAATTACCATGCTTTTGCTAGAGATCTACATAGAATAAATTCAATTCAATAAATAGAGCACCTACTATGTACTAGGCACTAAGCTAGATACTAGAAAAAACATAAGCCATAGCTCCTGTCCTCAAGGAATTTGCAGTGTAGTGTTTGAGACAGACACTAGTCTCTGTGGTAGCTGCAGTACTAGAAATATGAAGATGCTAAACAGAACAAAGAAATTCCCGATTGGCTCTGCCAGAAGCAGTTATAAAGTATAGATAGGAATCTACCAGATAGTACAAATTGGGGAAAGCACAGTAGGAAGAAGAAATAGCATGTATGAAGGCAGAGAGAAATAAGCCACATAGCAAGCTCAGAGAAGAGGCAGTTCATTATTACTAGAGAAAACTGGAGAGACATTCATGGGCCAGATCAGCAAGGGCCTTGAATGCCCATTTAAGGAGCTTGAGCATGGGCATGGGTAGCGGAGAACCCTAGGAGGGCTGAAAACAGAGAAGTGTCAGATTTGCATTCTAGTAAGACAGTACACCTAGTAGGTAAATAAAAGACTAGAAAGGGAGAAAACTGGAGACAGGAAGGTCAGGAAATGAACACAAAAGTCCACATAAGAGATGGAAAGACACAGAACTGAGACAATGGTAATGAAAGTGACCAGGAAGGGCTACTTTCAAGAGATATCTGAGAGATGGGATAGCTAAGACTTGATGGTTAATTGGATATGTTCAGGGATGAAGAAAGTTAAGATTATAAATATCTTTGAGTTTTAGGCTTGGAAGACTGGGTAGATGTTAAATTACCACGGGGGATACAGAATATTGGGTAAAATAGTTGCAGAGGTGGGGGAAATGGGAAGATAGAGAGTTGTTTGAGGATATGTTGATTTTGACTGCTCATGGGACATTTAGGTGAAAAATTTTAATAGGCAGTGGATTTTAAGGCAAGGTCTATGGTAGAAACACAATTTTTACCTATAAGTAAAAATTAAAGGTGAGAGGAGGAATGAATCATCCAGGAAGAGACAGGGGTTAAGAAAAGAAAATTATTAAAGATAAATCTTGCTGAATACTTACATTTAAGTGAAGAAGGAAGAATTAGTGAAGAAGAGCGAGATGAAACAGAGAGGTGGGAGCAAGTGTGGTATGGAGTAGCAGATGCCTAGGGAAGAAAGAATTTCAAGGAGAAAGAAGTGACATAATGAAGTTTGAAGAGGATGGAAAAAAACAAATAAGAACTGAATGTAGTCTATCATATTAAATAATTACGGAATGATAGGATTCGACAAGAGACAAGGTTAATGGCCACTTAGAAAATAAACATACATTAACTTGTGGGGTATATTATTATTATTATTATTATTATTTTATTTATTTTTTTAAAAGATTTTATTTATTTGACAGAGAGAGAGAGAGAGCACAAGCAAGGGGAGTGGCAGGCAGAGGGAGAGGGAGAAGCAGGCTCTCCGCCGAGCAAGGAGCCTGATGTAGGGCTCGATCCCAGGACCCTGGGATCATGACCTGAGCTGAAGGCAGCCACTTAACTGACTGAGCCACTCAGGTGCTCTGGGGTATATTATTTTTGAAGAAGATTGATTGAAGAGGAAAACAGAGAAATAGGTATTTAGCAAGAGAAGGTTAATGCTTCATAGAAAACTTTTGTTTGCTTTTGAATGAAAGAGAAATGAACCTGTTGGTAGCATGAAAGCAAGGCTATAGAGAAGAACAGAAGAGAGAGAATAATAAAGTGATATTCCAGAGATGGGGAGGAGGAGGAGATCATTGTTTTTTGAACTGCTTTGAAAGGGAAGGGTTTTTTTCCTCTTTCTGAGTCTCAGAGTGAGGGGGAACATTCGAATGCACTTCTGTTTGATGATAATGTAAATCAAACGTAAACCAAAGAGGGAGGAGCAAGATGGTGGAGGAATAGGAGACCTAAATTTCGTCTGGTCCCAGGAATTCAGCTAGATAGTTATCAAACCATTCTGAACACCTACAAACTCAACAGGAGATTGAAGAAAAGAATAGCAGCAACTTTATAAACAGAAAAGCGACCACTTTCTGGAAGGTAGGATGTGCGGAGAAGTGAATCCAAGGTGATATTCAGGAAGATAGACTGTGGGGGGAGGGGGCCTCCATCAACCGCTACTGGCAAGTGCTAGAGCAGCAGAGCACAAAATCAGAACTTTTAGAAGTCTGCTCCGCTGAGGGATGTCGCTCCAGTGGCTAAGTGGGTGGGGGGGGGGGGTGGAACCCTTGCTGAGACACTGTGGTCTCAGGACTCTCGGGGTCACCAGAAGACTGGGGGTGCCTGAGTGCAGCAGAGCTCCCAGGTATTGGAGTGGGGAAGCTGGCTGCAGAGATGGAGCCGAGGAGTGGGCTCTCAGCTCGGGGTTGCCATAAACCGTGATCCGCGGCACAGTCAGGCCACTGCTCCTCCAGCAGGGACCCAACAAGTGGCAGATCTGGGGAGACTCCCCTTCCTCCCCTGGGAGGAGTGGCACGGGAGCACACCACAGGGATCTGCTGGGTTTGGAGACTCCACAAGGGGTCATGTGCCAGAGATAGAAACGCTTGGTCACAGGCCCGGTGAGCACGGAGTGCGGCCAGAGACTGGGGAGATGGGAGTGGTTGACTGCTTTTCTCTGGGGGCACACTGAGGAGTGGGGCCCCGAGTTCTTGGCTCCTCCAGGTGAAGATTGGGAGGCTGCCATTTTCACTCTCATCCTCCAAAGCTGTACGAAAAGCTTGCAGGGAAAGAAAGCTACAGAGAACAAACCCGAGCAGATTACTAGCCTGGCCCCTGACAAGGGCGGTGCAATTCCACCTCCAGCAAAGACTTTTGAGAATCACTGCAACAGGCCCTTCCCCAGAAGATCAGCAAGAACAGCCAGCCAAGACCAAGTTTAGTGATCAATGAGGATGGCAAAACCCCACAGCTAGAGGAATACAGCACAGAGAATTCATGGCGTTTTTCCCATGATTCTTCAGTCTTTCAAAATTAATTTTTAAAATTTTCTTTATTTTTTCTTTTTCTATTTCTTTTTAAATTTTTCTTCTTTCCTTTTTCAATCAACAATTTATCAATTCCTTTTTTAAAATATTTTTTAATTTTCATTTTTATATTCTATCCCTTTATTGTATTTAACCTTATTTTTTGTGTATATATAAGTTTTTCTTTGTTTAAAATTTTGGGATACAGATTCTTCTAACAGACCAAAATATACCCTAAATCTAGTGTATGGCTTTGTTCTAGTCTTCCACCTGTTCATATTCTCTCCTTTTTTTTTTTTTTTAAATTTTTCTTCTTTTTTTTTTAACCAACTTACCTTATCAATTCCTTTTTTAAAATATTTTTTAATTTTCATCTTTTTTTTAAAAGATTTTTATTTATTTATTTGAGACAGAGAGAATGAGAGAGAGAGAGCACATGAGAGGGGGGAGGGTCAGAGGGAGAAGCAGGCTCCTCGCTGAGCAGGGAGCCTGATGCGGGACTCGATCCAGGGACTCCAGGATCATGACCTGAGCCGAAGGCAGTCGCTTAACCAACTGAGCTACCCAGGCGCCCTAATTTTCATCTTTATAGTCATATTCCATCCCCTCATTATATTTAGCCTTATTTTTGTACATATAAAAGTTTTTCTTTCTTTAAAATCTTGGGTAGCAGTTTCTTCTAACAGACCAAAATACACCAAAATCTAGTGTGTGGCTCTGTTCTATTGACCAGCCTGATCATATTCTTTTTTTTTTTTTCTTTCTTTCTTTCCCCTTGGTTTCAGGTTTCTTCTGATTTGTTTAGTGTATGCTTTTCTAGGGTTGTTGTTACCCTTTTAGCATTTTGTTCTTTCATTCATCTACTCCTCTCTGGACAAAAAGACAAGACAGGAAAACTCACCTCAAAAAAAAAAACAAGAGGCAGTACTGACTGCCAGGGACCTAATCAATACGGACATTAGTAAGATGTCAGAACTAGAGTTCAGAATGATGATTATAAAGACACTAGCTGGGATTGAAAAAAGCATAGAAGATACTAGAGAATCCCTTTCTGGAGAAATAAAAGATCTAAAATCTAACCAAGTTGAAATAAAAAAAGCTATTAATGAGGTGCCATCAAAAATAGAGGCTCTCTAACTGCTAGGATAAATGAGGCAGAAGAGAGAATTAGCAATATAGAAGACCAAATGATGGAGAATAAAGAAGCTGAGAAAAAGAGAGATAAACAACTACTGGATCACGAGGGCAGAATTCGGGAGATAAGTGATACCATAAGACAAAACAATATTAGAATAATTGGGATCCCAGAAGAAGAAGAAAGGGAGAAAGGGGTAGAAGGTATACTGGAGCAAATTATAGCAGAGAATTTCCCTAATTTGGGAAAGGAAACAGGCATCAAAATCCAGGAAGCACAGAGAAACCCCTCAAAATCAATCAAACTAGGTCAACACCCCAACATCTAAGAGTAAAACTTACAAGTCTCAGAGACAAAGAGAAAATCCTGAAAGCAGCTGGGGACAAGAGATCTATAACCTACAATGGTAGAAATATTAGATTGGCAGCAGACCTATCCACAGATACCTGGAAGGTCAGAAAGGACGGGCATGATATATTCAGAGCACTAAATGAGAAAAATATGCAGCCAAGAATAGTATATCAAGCTAGGCTGTCACTGAAATAGAAGGAGAGATAAAAAGTTTCCAGGACAAACAAAAACTAAAAGAATTTGTGAACACCAAACTAGCCCTACAAGAAATATTGAAAGGGGTCCTCTAAGCAAAGAGAGAGCCTAAAAGTAACATAGACCAGAAAGGAACAGAGACAATATACAGTAACAGTCACCTTACAGGCACTAAATTCATATCTTTCAACAGTTATCCTGAATGTAAATGGGCCAAATGCCCCAATCAAAAGACACAGGGTATCAGATTGGATACAAAAAACAAGCTCCATGAATATGCTGTCTGCAAGAGCCTCATTTTAGACTCAAAGACACCTCCAGATTTAAAGTGAGGGGGTGGAAAACCATTTACCATGCTAATGGACATCAAAAGAAAGCTGGGGTGGCAATCCTTGTATCAAACAAATTAGATTTTAAACCAAAGACTATAATAAGAGAGGAGGAAGGACACTATATCATACTTAAAGGGTCTATCCAACAAGAAGATCTAACAATTGTAAATATCTATGCCCCCAGTGTGGGAGCAGCCAATTATATAAGCCAATTAATAACAAAATCAAAGAAACACATCAACAATAATACAATAATAATAGGGGACTTTAACCAACCTCCCTCACTGAAATGGACAGATCACCTAAGCAAAATATCAACAAGGAAATAAAGCCTTTAAATGGCACACTGGACCTGATGGACTTCACAGATATATTCAGAACATTCCATCCAAAAGCAACAGAATACACATTCTTCTCTAGTGCACATAGAACATTCTCCAGAATAGATCACATCCTGGGTCACAAATCAGGTCTCAATTGGTACCAAAAGATTGGGATCATTCCCTGCATATTTTTGGACCACAATGCTTTGAAACTAGATCTCAATCACCAGAGGAAAGTCAGAAAGAGCTCAAATACATGGAGGCTAAAGAGCATCCTACTAAAGAATGAATGGGTCAACCAGGAAATTAAAGAAGAATTTAAAAAATTCATGGAAACAAATGAAAATGAAAACACAGCTGTTCAAAATCTTTGGGATGCAGCAAAGGCAGTCCTAAGAGGAAAGTATATAGCAATACAAGCCTTTCTCAAGAAACAAGAAAGGTCTCAATACACAACCTAAGCCTACACCTAAAGGAGCTGGAGAAAGAACAGCAAATAAAGCCTAAACCCAGCAGGAGAAGAGAAATAATAATGATCAGAGCAGAAATCAATGAAATCGAAACCAAAAGAGCAGAACAGATCAATGAAACTAGGAGCTGGTTCTTTGGAAGAATTAATAAGATTGATAAACCCCTGGCAAGACTTATCAAAAAGAAAAGAGAAAGGACCCAAATAAATAAAATCATGAATGAAAGAGGAGAGATCACAACCAACACCAAAAAAATACAAACAATTATAAGAACATATTATGAGCAACTATATGTCAGCAAATTAGACAATCTGGAAGAAATGGATGCATTCCTAGAGACGGATAAACTACCAAAACTGAACCAGGAAGGAATAGAAAACCTGAACAGACCCATAACCAGTAAGGAAATTAAAGCAGTAATTACAAATCTTCCAATAAACAAAAGCCCAGGGCCAGATGGCTTCCCAGGGGAATTCTACCAAGCATTTAAAGAGGAGTTAATACCTATTCTTCTGAAACTGTTCCAAAATATAGAAATGGAAGGAAAACTTCCAAACTCATTTTATGAGGCGAGCATTACCTTGATCCCAAAACCAGACAAAGACCCCACCAAAAGGAGAATCCCAGACCAATATCCCTGATAAACATGGATGCAAAAATTCTCACCAAAATACTAGCCAATAGGATCCAACAGTACATTAAAAGGATTATTCACCACGACCAAATGGGTTTTATTCCTGGGCTGCAAGTTTGGTTCAACATCTGCAAATCAATCAATGTGATATTATACATTAATAAAAGAAAGAACAAGAACCATATCATCCACCCAATAGATGCAGAAAAAGCATTTGACAAAGTACAGCATCCTTTCTTGATCCAAACTCTTCAGAGTATAGGCATAGAGGGTACATACCTCAATATCATAAAAGCCATCTATGAAAAACCCACAGCGAAAATCATTCTCAATGGGGAAAAACTGAGAGCTTTCCGACTAAGGTCAGGAACATGGCAGGGATGTCCACTACCACCACTGCTATTCAACATAGTATTAGAAGTCCTAGCCACAGTAATCAGACAACAAAAAAATAAAATGCATCCAAATTAGCAAAGAAGAAGTCAAACTCTCACTCTTTGCAGATGATATGATACTTTATGTGGAAAACCCAAAAGACTCCACCCCAAAATTGCTAGAACTCATACAGGAATTCAGTAAAGTGGCAGGATATAAAATCAAAGCACAGAAATCAGTTGCATTTCTATACACCAACAAGACAGAAGAAAGAGAAATTAAGGAGTTGATCCCACTTACAATTGCACCCAAAACCATAAGATACCTAGGAATAAATCTAACCAAAGAGGTAAAGAATCTATACTCAAAAAACTATAGAATACTCATGAAAGAAATTGAGGAAGACACAAAGAAATGGAAAAATATCCCATGCTCATGGATTGGAAGAACAAATATTGTGAAAATGTCTATGCTACCTAGAGCAATCTACACATTCAATGCAATCCCTATCAAAATACCATCAACTTTTTTCGAAGAAATGAAACAAATAATCCTTAAATTTGTATGGACCCAGAAAGGACGCTGAATAGCCAGAGGAATGCTGAAAAAGAAAAGCAAAGCTGGTGGCATCACAATTCCAGACTTCAAGCTCTATTACAAAGCTGTAATCATCAAGACAGCATGGTACTGGCACAAAAACAGACACATAGATCAATGGAACAGAATAGAGAGCCCAGAAATGGACCCTCAACTCTATGGTCAACTAATCTTCGATAAAGCAGTAAAGAATGTCCAATGAAAAAAGACAGTCTCTTCAACAAATGGTGTTGGGAAAATTGGATAGCCACATGCAGAAGAATGAAGCTGGACCATTTCCTTACACCACACACAAAAATAGACTCAAAATGGTTGAAAGACCTAAATATGAGACAGGAATCCATCAAAATCCTAAAGGAGAACACAGTCAGCAACCTCTTCGACCTCAGCTGCAGCAACTTCTTCCTAGACACATCACCAAAGGCAAGGGAAGCAAGGATAAAAATGAACTATTGGGACTTCATCAATATAAAAGCTTTTGCACAGCAAAGGAAACAGTCAACAAAACCAAGAGACAACCGACAGAATGGGAGAAGATATTTGCAAATGACATATCAGATAAAGGGCTAGTATCCAAAATCTATAAAGAACTTATCAAACTCAACACCCAGAGAACAAATAATTCAATCAAGAAATGGGCAGAACACGTGAACAGCTATTTCTGCAAAGAAGACATCCAAATGGCCAACAGACACATGAAAAAGTGCTCAACATCACTTGGCATCAGGGAAATACAAATCAAAACCTCAATGACATACCACCTCACACCATTGAGAATGGCTAAAATTAACAAGTCAGGAAACGACAGAAGTTGGCGAGGATGCAGAGAAAGGGGAACTCTCTTACACTATTGGTGGGAATGCAAGCTGGTGCAGCCACTCTGGAAAACAGTATGGAGTTTCCTCACAATAGAGCTGCCCTACCCCCTAGCAGTTGCACTACTGGGTATTTACCCCAAAGATACAAATGTAGTGATCCGAAGGGCACATGCACCCCAATGTTTATGGCAGCAATGTCCACGATGCCAGACTATGGAAAGAGCCTAGATGTCCATCAACAGATGAATGCATAAAGAAGATGTGGTATATATACACAATGGAATATTATGCAGCCATCATAAAAAAAGAAATCTTGCCATTTGCAACGACGTGGGTGGAACTAGAGGGTATTATGCAAAGCGAAATAAGTCATTCAGAGAAAGACAAATATCATATGATCTCACTGATATGAGGAATTTGAGAAACAAGACAGAGGATCATAGGGGAATGGAGGTAAAAATGAAACAAGACGAAACCAGAGTGGGAGACAAATAATAAGAGACTCTTAATCTCAGGAAACAAACTGAGGGTTGCTGGAGTGGAGGGGGATGGGAGGGATCAGGTGGCTGGGTGTTGGATATTAGGGAGGGTATGTACTATTGTGAGTGCTGTGAATTGTGTAAGACTGATGAATCACAGGGCTGTACCCCCGAAACAAATAATACATTATATGTTAATAAAAAAATTAAATTTAATTAAATTAAAAAAAATTAAACCAAATAAAATCATTCTAGTATTTTAATAATTATCATAATGTTCAAAGTGACCCAGAGATATCTTCATTTTCTTCAAGGATGTCTTTTTCAAAAGTTTCCTTGAATACAATATAGTGAAAATCCAAAGGTTCTCATCTGCCCCTCCTTTGTCATAGACTCATAATATAATTATTATCTTGTATATTCTAAAAATAATACACTGACAAGTAAAAGCCAAGCTAGTGGGAGCACCTATATTTCAACTTTTTGAATTAATTAATTCTAGCCATGGTAGAATTTAATTTGCCCATGTTAGTCATTAGCATGTGTTCTTATACAATTACTTTGCAATTATTATCCATTGATCATAAATTACGCTATATTGTTAAATTAGCTGACCAGTCATCTACCTGAGAAACATTATGTAGACCTAATCTCAGAAGCCATGAGCACTTGTGCAATAGGAAATCCTGTTTCCTCAATATTTGTATAACCACTCAAAATCCGTATAGACCACTTTTGCTAATGCCAGTGGACACCATAATCATACAACTAACTTTCAAAGCAAGAAATCTAAGGCATCACTGACCTGTTGAGATTCTGATTAGGATTGCTTTGCATCTAAAGATCAACTTTAGGAAAATTAATATTTTTATAATATTTAGTCATCAAATTCATATACATGGTGTATTCCTCCATAAACCAAGGTCTTTTAAAAATATCTCTTAATAATATTTATAGTTTTCTTTGTAGAGGTCTCACACATTTTTATTAGATATCATTCCCGTGTATTTGGTATTATGATATTATTATAAACACTGTTGTTTATTTTTGTTAAATAACATTGTTACGTGACACTTATAAATAAAAAATAAATGTGTGTATATATAAATGGTATACAATATTTTTGTTATATAATTGTTGCTGTATATAAAAATTCTAAATCCATTTTTTCATGCTAATGGATTATCTGGTATTATTTTGGATTTTCCACATATGAAAGAAATCATATTGTGTGCAAACAATGACAGCTTTGATTCTTTCCTTTTAGTGCTAATAACTACTCTTAACTATGTCATTTAAGGACTTCTAGCACAATGTTGAATAGAAGCAGTGATAATGAGCATCCTTGTTTCAAGGTATTCCATTTCACCTATAAGTATATCTGGATAGGTTTTATTTTATATATTTATTTCTACAGTTTATGAAAGTATAATGAACATACAGAAAAGTGCACATCATGAGTGTACATTGTACTGATTTTTCAAAAACAGAATAATTCATATGTAGCAGCCATATTAAAAAACAGAACATTACCAAACCTTCACGAGTCCCCTTTCTACTCTTTTCCAAGTCTTACATGCCCTCATGGCTTTATTTTTACAGGTACAGCCCACACTCAAGGGAAGAGGAATGAGACCCACCTCTTGAAGAGAGGAGCATCAAAAATTTGTAGATACCTTTTTTAAAATGCTACAGTGTGTCCCTCCATTTATTAGGTCTTCAGTTTCTCTCAGCAAAGTTTTTTAACTTCCAGTGTATAAACTTTCACATAGTTTGTTAAATTTGTACCTCAGTATTTCAGATTTTTTGAGACTTTTGTAAATGCTTTTTGTTTTACTTCCCCCCCCCCTATTTTTTCATTGGTAGTATATAAAAATAAAATGATTTTGATATTTTGAGTTGATATGACCCTGTTAAATCCATTAAATGGTTATGGTAGCTTCTCTGTAGATTCCTGGGGATTCTCTAATTATGCAATCATGCTGTTTGCAAATAAATAAATGTTCTGTATCATTCATAGTAGAATCAGGAAACAGAAACCATAATAATTATTTTAACAGAGTATATATATTTATACTACATATTGGCAATCTAAAAAAGTAAAAAAAAAACACTAATATATGATAGAGATAACATTAGCAGGAGACAGCTACAACACTTAAGACTTGGGAGAATGAACACAAGAGGTTAGAATTAGTAAAATGTAAAAGTTTAGAGTAGGGGGCCCAAAGATGTTGAAATTCAGGCCTCTGAAAAAGAAGTGCTGCTCAGTTGGTGCAAATGTCTCTGAATTCAGAGGAGGGCTTCCATGGGGCTACCCAACTTCTGAGTAGATGGTCCCACCTGGCTAGTTCTGATGTCTCTGAAGGGGCACAAAAAGGCTAGTTTTTTCAAGTGTTGGAAAAATTGCAAACTGGATTTAACTACTGGGCCTTGAATGAATGGTTATATTTGGTGTGAAGAAGTGAGCCTGGGGAGCCATTGACAAGAAACAGAAGCAAACAGGAAGCTCACATAAAGCAAATGGGAATAAATAAGTCTCTTCTCCAGTATAATCCTCTAGATTCATTCATAACACTTGTTTCCCTAGATTCATAGCACCCTCTATTGGCTCTGTTAGAAGTATTTAACAGGTTGCCAGTTGGCAAAAGAGAAATGTGGAGAATCTCCAGTGTTACAGGGAGAATATATAAGAGTGGGCTTAAAGCTGACCAAAACTACCTTAATACATGGACAGAGAAAGCAGAAAAAAATGGGGGACCTCAAGCTTGACAGCAATTGGTCCCCTAAGGACATTTGTCAAAGTAGAAACCATCTCTAAAGCAGACAGAGCTTTCAAGAGTATTATAAGCTAAGGATTAGAATTCAGGATCTCAGTCTCTTAGTTGATAATTCAGAATGGCCAGGAGCACACCAAATGTAGACTGACTACTACCATATTTGCAATCCAGCCCTGACTTACACAATCCCTGATCTATAACGGGAATCAAATAGACCTGCCAGAGAGAAGAATGACTCAGTTATCTGAAATATCTACAATTTTGCATATATACTGATGGTATTTAAATAAAATTAAGAAATTTTTCAAAGAGAAGGAGGAGGAGGGGGGTGGAAGAAGAAGGAGAAGAAGAGGGGGAAGACCTTATAACCAAAAACAACAACAAATAGAAACAAACAAACAATAATAACCAAACCAAACCAAAGATGATTGAAATATTGGGGTTATCTGACTTCAAAATAACTATTATAAATATATTCCAGAAAATAGAAGGAAACATAGATAAAATGGGTAGAAAGATAAAAGTAACCAGGGAATGGAAATATTATATTCAAAAAGCATCAAATGGACATTGTAGGTCTGAAAAATACAATGTCTGGGTTAACATATCATTAAATGTGTTTAGCAGCAGATTAGACACAACAGAAGAAAGGATTAGTAAACTGGAAGAAAGCTTAATTTAAAAATCCAAATTAAAGCACACAGAGAAAAAATAATGAAAAAGAGAAAAAAGAATAGTATAGATGTATGGGATAAGATGAAAAGGTCTAATATACATATAATAGGAGTTCTAAAAAGGAAAGGATGGAGAGGCCAGGGAAGAAGTAATATTTGAGTAGATAATGGACAATAATTTTCCAAACCTTATGTAATATCTTAACTCACAAGTGCAAGAAACTCAGTGAACCTCAAAGTGGATAAATCAAACAGGATAAATATAAATGAAATAACATTACATACACCATAATAAGATTGCTGAAAACCAAAGACAAAGAGAAGATTCCTAGAAGCAACCAGAAAAAAACCCAAATTACCTTCAGAGGAGCAACAATAAATGAGAACTGACTTCTAAAAAAAAAAATTAGGAAGATAGAAGGCAATGAAATGACACCCTTAAAATACTGGGAAAAAATAACCTCCAATCTAGAATTCTATATCCAGAACAAATATCCTTCAATAATGAAAGTAAAATAAAAATATTTCCAGAAAGGGGTGCCTGAGTGGCACAGTCAGTTAAGCATCTGCCTCTTGGTTTTGGCTCAGGTCATGATCTCAGGGTCATGGGATTGAGCCCTAAGTTGACTCCATGCTGATTGCAGAGTCTGCTTAAGACTCTCTTTCCCTCTCCCTCTGCCCCTCCTCCCTCAAATAATAAACAGATCTTTAAAAATATACATTTCCAGACAAAAAAAAGAGTAGAATTTGCCAGTGGTAAGCATGTACTAAAAGAAATAAGAAAAGGAAGATATATATATTTTTTTTTGAAAAGGAAGATTTTTAGACAGAAGAAAAATTATCTGAGAAAAATCATTCAGAATATGTTCTTGGAATATAATGGAATCACACTAAAAATAAATAACAAAGAAAAGACCAGTAACTCTCATACAACTCAAATACTAAATGATATATATCTAAATAACACATGATCCACAAAGAAACTACAATACAAATTTAAAATGGTCTAAATCAAAGATTATTAATATATACTATATTAAAACTGAGAGAAAGGTATCAAATGAATTCTTTAAGGAAAATGCATAGACTAAAGAACAGAAATTTAAAAATTTAAAAAGACTAAAATCAATGATTCATGCTTCATCTCATGAAGTTAGAAAAAGAAAAGGAAAATGAAATATCAAGAAAGGAAACCATAGATAAGAATAGAAGTCAATGAAATAGGAAGCAAAGTTCAGAAGAGATAATCAGTGAAGACAGCACTTGGTTCTTTGAAGAGATTAATAAAGTTGATAAGCCCCAAGCAAGATTAATGAAGAAAAAAGGAGAGGAAATATAAATTACCAATAACAGGAATGAGAAGATAATATCAGTACAGACTTCACAAAATTAAAAAGATAATGAATGTCTTTATATCAATATATTTTGAACTCTTTGAAAAAAGGGATTTTTTCTTGAAAAACATAATTTACTAAAACTATAAGAATAAAGAGACAAATATATAAAATTATAAGAATAAATAGGAAATCTGAATAGCCCTATGTAGTAGGTTGAGTGGTGACCCCTCAAACAGGTATGTCAACAGGGAACCTATTGGTATGAACTTATTTGGAAAAAAGGTCTTTATATATGTTATTAAGTTTAGGATCTCAAGATGAGGTCATCCTGGATTATCTGGGTGAACTCTAATAGATCCAATGACATAGGCAAGAAAGGATTGGCCACTAGAGTCTCTGGAGGAAATGAGGCCATGATGACATTGATTTTGGATTTTCTGGCCTCCAAGATTGTGAAAAAATAATTTTGTGTTCTCTTAAGCCATAAAGTGTATAGTAATTTGTTATGTGGTCACAGGAAACTAATACATTCCATGTTTTCTAAACTAATTTAATTTATTGACAAAAATCTCACAAAGAAAAACTCCAGGATCAAATTGCTTCACTAATGAATTCTTCCAGATATTTCAGGAAGAAAAAACAAAGTTTGATCCAAATTCTTGCAGATATTAGAAAGAGAGGATGAATATTTCCCAATTCATTTTATAGGTCCAGCATAATCTTGATGATAAAACTTCAGTAGGACAACAAAACATAGGAAAAATAGAAACTAGTCTTTTCCTATGAACATAGATACAAAAACCATAAATGAAAATTGTCAAATGAAACTAAGGTTTATTCTAGGAATAAGCTAATTTTAAAATATGCATACTTAATTTATACACAGAGTTTAAAAATAGCTAAAATCAATCTATACATTTAAAAGTCAGGACAGTTTTTATCTTTTTTATTGACTAAAACAGTGTTTGTGGGGCTTCTGGTATTTTGATAACATCCTGTTTCTTGACCTGGGTGTTGATAACAAAGGTGTGTTCATTTTGTAAAAATTTGCCAAGATGGTCTTTCATGATTTGTGTACTTTTTGTGTGTATGTTATAAAACTCTTATATTAAAAACCTTTCATCAGCAGTTGTCAGGGTCAAGTTATTAAAGTTAAAAATTTGAGAAACCATTTAGCATTTTAATAGGATATTATGGATGAAATAAAATGTAGAACTGTGGAGTGGACTGCCTATTTATGACCATACCATAGGACACAAAATATTTTAAAAGTTGTTATTTAAATTTACAACTTAAAACACAGGTTGGAAAACTAGACAGCTTCTTTAATTGCTGTGAAAGAATCCTTATTTCTTATAGCTCCATGGCTGAGATTTCTAATAACTGAGGTTGTATATACTCAGGTGACCAATACAACACTGATGAATTTACAACCTTGTATGCCTCTTAAAGTTGGGACATTGATCCACATATAGTGGAACTCTGAGGATTGGTTTTAGGACATTTGGATAGATATTGGTGAAACTGTGTAACTTGAATCACCAAATCCCACCAACATTCCTTCTCACTAGGAGAGCTTTTTCTCTCCTATCTGAGGTCATTAGCCTCTTTTGTCTAAAGAATAGTAATGACACCCACTGGAGTAATTTTCTTGCCGGGGAAAGCTGACTGTCCTAAAGACACCACCATCATTCACTGCTTTCAGACCTAGTCTCTAATAGATTTCTTGATTGGTTCATTGAAACCTAGAATCAATGATGGCCCATGGTAAAGAAATAAAGGGTGAAATCCTACAACTTCCTTGATAAGCTATAGAAAAAGAAAAACATAAGCATAGGTAGGCAATAATCCTGGAGATTTATTAAGGGGAACCTGGTCACCCATCCCTAACTCTGTTCTCTAGTGGGTTCAGCAGACATTTGTTTAACCCAGACTTTGAAAGATAACACTAGAAAAAGGAGTGTTGGCATCTTTGATAGACTCTGTAGTGACCCTTCTCAACAAGTTATGGATAATAGTGTCAGAGGCTGACATTGGAAAAGTCCTCCTGAATTCTTTGGGGATAATGGATCTTTTCTTCAATGAGGTCAGCAGCAATTAACCACCAGAAACCTGGTGTGCATGGTTACTACAACAGGAAGCAGGGCTGAAGTAGCAAACAGAATAGTCTAATTCACACAAAGCTTTGGTAGGGTTAATTGGTTATGGTGTCTCTATGATTGAGATAGGTGGACAGCCTATGCAAATCTTACTTAATATTAATAAGTAAAAAGACTGTAAGTCTGGTGAAGAGTCTGTATCACCACAATAGAAAGCCATCTCACTCAATTCTCAGACTTGAGCCAATTCACAGATCCAGAAACTTTTGAGTGAAGGGGAAGGCAGTCTGCTTGCAGAAAGACTCAGCTACATTCCCAGAAGTTGATATCATGAATCTTCCTCCTCTCTGTTCTCAAAACGAGTTGTAACTATTTACCAGGGTGACTTGCATTGGAATAATAGACATTTTCAGGCTTTCAGTAAGTTTTGGATACTGGCTCTGAACTGCTGCTAATTCTTAGGGGCCTGAAATCACATGATGGTGCAACAGTCATAGAAGTGAAGTAACAAATGGATTGTTGATCTAGGTCTATCCAGAGGGTCCTGAACCCCACCCCAAGGATATTTTCTCAGTGCCTGAATGCCTAACTGCATGAGACATACCCAGGTATGGGTAGAGTGCCCATATTAGTTCCTATACCTGCAGAGAAATGGCTACTTTTGGAGGAAGGGTCAACTAGAAGCCCCTAAAGTTGCTTCTCCCTATCAAAATAATAAAAAACACTGAATCAAATCAACACATTTTTCAAGAAATTTGAGAAATTATTACATCATCAAGGATTTCAAAGATACAAAATAGATCTGGCTCTGTTCTCCTCTTCCTTAGAGCAGTTTTGGTCCCTTTTAGTCAACACTGGTTGGACTCCTGGTTGTTATTTCTTGCTTCCTTGTGGGCTTGGAACCCAGCAGATATGGCTCATCTGCTCTATGTTTGGGCATTGCTCCATTTCTGGTCCACAGTGATACTGGTCTCATTTTTGAGCTTGACTATTCATTTACTTTCTTTTTCAAAGTTCATCTATCATTGCTATGTGTTTGGGGCACAAAGAAATAAACCAACACTTGAATTTGCTGTGCTATCTTAATGTGATATCACCAACCTGTGATCATTAGGTTTGTAACAAAATCATTAACCTGGGCAAAAATTACCAATCAGAAAATTGGAGTGACTAATAACCAGTGCATAATTTAAAACTCTTTATAATTGTTCTTTCAGAGGACTCTGTCATCTTATTCTATAGAATTTTTGCCAGGATATAGCCATAAATGCAGAATGATTCTCATTTTTAAAATAATACTGGAAAGAATACACTTTGAAGTATCAACCATAAAGGCTTTTACATGAGTGAAATAGCTCAAGTGAATGGATTCTTGATAGTTGCAAGAGCTTTTTATTACAAATGGATTCTGGAAATGTGGAAATTCTTACGACAAATGTAGAAACTTCTTTTCCTGTTGGATATTTTGAAGTTTTGCTCTGCTGCCTGTTTGGAATGTTCCTAGACATAATTTAGTGAATTAAATTGTTTAAGAACAAGTTCCCAAGTTAATATGCCTAAAGTATCCCAAATTGGGACTAGGAATCAAATATTTTTATTCTATTGTGCCAACCTACATTCTAGAATAACAGATAATTTGGGGCTGTAACTGGGTCATTTTGGTTCTGAGCACTTAGTTCTGAGGTTTCTGAAATGAAGCCTCTCAAGAATAGGGACTACTTTTCTTGTTTTCTCATATTGACTTTTGCAGGATTTGATACCCAGTAATCATACATAAAATGCTTTTACAATGAGTGAATAAATCAAGAAATAATTATATGTAGAAAGTGTTTAGATATAAATCAGAAAAAAAAGTAGAATTGGGTTTGATTTATCCAGACCATTAATTTGGTTCGGAAATCATGAAAATGCATGACCCAAAATACATGCTTAATAATATGGCACATAGTAAGTGTTTAATAATGCTTATGATTAAGAATATGGAAAAGTTGGGGCACCTGGGTGGCTCAGTCTTTAAGCGTCTGCCTTCAGCTCAGGTCATGATCCCAGGGTCCTGGGATCGAGCCCTGCATCGGGCTCCCTGCTCCACAGGAAGCCTGCTTCTCCCTCTCCCACTCCCCTTACTTGTGTTCCCTCTCTCACTGTGTCTCTCTCTGTCAAATAAATAAATAAAATCTTAAAAAAAAAAAAAGAATATGGAAAAGTCAAGCAAATTTTTCTTTGGCTTAAAATAACCAATCATTCATAATATAGATACTATTATTGAAAGAAATAATAAATGAGTAATTTTGTATATGTAGTGAAATTTTTTCCTCTTTTCTGTTTTGTTGTCAAAGGAGTAGTTCTACTGAAGTGAAATAGTTGGATCAATCCTAAATGATTTATTAGAAAACTAGTTCCAAAACATACACTGGCATTTGGGGAAAATCTTTACTTTCTCTATTCTGTGATTAAGCCTGGACTTACTGGACATAAGATGAAGAGATAACATAGCAATGATTTTTTAAATTTAGGGTATACAGACAACTAAAGAGGGTATTTCCAGGGGACCCAAATCCCAAACTACCCAGTGTGGCCTGGGATCCTTTCAGAATGCCTCTGTTAATCACATAACTGCCAAGTCTCCCCTGCACTTGTTGCTGTGTTAAACAGAACCAACACTTAAAAGCTTGACCACCTCAGGGTAAGGGGGTAAAATTCACTGCCAGTTCTTCTGTTCATTTATATACATTGCTGTGGAAATATCTCCTTCCACCCAAATCACCATCAGTATTTTCTATGAAAATGATACGTTTATATCATGGATTTGTTTTGGAGGAGCAAATTAACCTGTGAAGTATGGCAGAGACCATGCCATGTGTATACCAAACCACTTCTTTTTCCTCCAGGACAAAGAGGCTCATTTCCTAACCATGTGACTAACACTGGCCAATGGAGAGGGAGAGGGAGTGGGAGTGGCATGTGCCCTTCCAGGTTCTGCTTTCATAGCCTCTTGCACAATCTCTTTGGTTCCCTTCTTCACCTTGATCTTGGACATGCATGACCCAGACCACTCAGTCATAAGGCAAAACCACTTGGGTTCCTGAGTTATGGCCTGGGGACTCCCCACCCCTCCAGTCCCAGAGAATCACTCACTAAATACCAGCAAAAGAGGAATTTTTTTGTTTAAATCATAGAGACTCAAAAGGGATATGCTTTTCAATAGCAGCCACCTGGCTAATCTACGGATCATAGCAATGCAGCCTATTCTGCCTTTGGGGAAGGAAGATGGGAGTTGAGCTTTAAAGTAGAGATATAATTTGCATGGAATAGATTCACAAAATATGCATTTTTTTGAGTCAAGGTTAAACACTCAGCATTAGACTTAAGTCAGTTTAAGCTATATTAATAGTCAAATGTGAAGATTTCTTCAGGATGTGTTTTGTTCACTTCAAAAAAACTCTTATGAGGCTTTCTTTAGCTTTAAAATTATTATCTGAGTTATTGAAGATATAAATCCAAAATCTAGTTTTTCCTTAAGTTTTTAAGTTTAGCTTGCAATCTTATTATTTTATTTATAAGTCCAGTAAATGTTCAGCAGTCACTTTTAAGAGACCTTAAATAATTTATAAAGTTGGTAATAAAATTTCTTTAAATATATTAAATTCATTATGTACATTTAATATATTTGGTTTCTTTTTTGAAAATACATTTTCTTTCTTTTTTTCTGACTTAGCAAACAAAACTTCCCCAAGTATAGACATAACTCATATATTTAATGATTTAAATTTGTAGAAATGATGAGAATTACTTTCTCTTAAATAACACTGTATATAAACTTAGTAAAATTTCAACTTAAAATCACAGGTCTAAAGCAGTTACTCAGTTATTCATTGTAAATGGAAAATTTTAAAAACTGACCTGTTTGACAGGTAAATTCTCTTACATATTGTAAGTACATAAATGATTAAATATATGCACATATTTCAAACATCAAAATGTTGATACTGTATATTTGATTCTTTTAAACATTTTTATATTTGATTACAAATCATCCTTTACTTAAAAGATTCCAACCTACTAAGAAAACAATTAGGTTTTACCGAGCAAATTTTGAGGAGCCCCTTCTTATTCAATTGAGTTTGTAGAATGACCAGAAATGCCACTAGACTCCTTCCTGATGGTGACACTGATGGGTTTTATGGCAGGGACTTCATAACTTAACTCCTTGAGTTGTTCTTATACCCTTTGTTGTCTTCATCCCTGGTGAACTCAGAGAAGGCTGTTTACTTAATTCTTAAATTTAAATGGACTTTTACATTCTTACTGTTCCATTTTCTTTCTGTTTATACAAGTGAGATCCAATTGACTTGTGGAAATTTCTTATGACTTAGATGAATCATAACTTCCAAGGCCTTTCTGTGATGACAGTAGCATCAAACCAGTGTTGTCCTATGTGCACACCTTCTCTGATGGACAGGTGACTGTGTTGATTAAGTCTATTTGCTAATACTCAGAGTGAGAATTCTGCTCCACTGAGATACATACATTTGGAATCACATAGAGCATTGCATCTCCAGCCACCACTGGGCCTTCCTACACACTTGTCTTCAACTGGAACCTGAAGATTTGTTCAAAGTTGTTTTATAATCATCTAGTCTAATTTAGTCGTTTTCAGAAGATAAAATGAAACTAACATGGGAAAGTGTCTGGTGGACATCACTAGTTAGAGGCAAAGCCAATGCTTTCTTCATAATTCATAAACTCCTGAGTCTAGGTCATTGTTCTTGCCCAGCAAAGCTTTGGACAAACTTAAGATGTGCAGAGAGTCAAGAAGCACAACACAGAGAGAGGCAGGCATGGAATCTCTCTGGCTCAGAAAGAGGACACTGCCCCACTCCAGATCGGCTGGCCTCCTTAAGCAACAGAGGCTGAAGGACTGCCTGGTCCTATCACTTCCACAGCATCTCTGCTCATCTCCACTGCTCCTGGGTCTCTTTCTCCAAAATGAGACTCTTAGAGCTATTCAGTAACACTAGTAACCCCAACTACAAACATTTCTGATGTCTAAGTTTATTACTGCTGAGAAGGCACCATTGTGGTAAATGCGCAAAAGTTCAATTTCAAAGCAGAAATGTCTAGGATGTTAGTTAAGGGTTAAAAGAAATAAAACTGTTTCATTTTCCCAGATGACTGACACCACCAGAGATTGCTTCAGGGGAAAAAATATTCTTGAACTGAAATGACTTCAGTTCTCAAAACCAAAGTGGAGAGAGATCCCACAGTTATTAAAGTTAATAAATCAGAGAGAAAGAGAGAGAGATCCTACATGCAAATCTGGACAGCTTTTGCATTTTTCTGCACATAGAACTCAAAGAGTTTCTCTCCCCATTCTCTCCCCCTTGCTTTACCTCATTCACCATGGGTATCTTAAAAATAGCAAAGAGACTCAGGGGACACACAGTTCTATAAGATGTAATTATGGTACCTTATTTTTAAGAGTTTAAAAGTGCATCTTTATGGCCTTATGCAGCCACAGTAACTTTTATATGTTTGATTGACACAAAACATGCATTGGCATAAAACATTTCCTCGAACTGTAGAAATGTGGAGATTTTAGTCATACTGCTCACCCCTCCTCCAAGTGATGTCCCTTCCATTCTTCCTGTCCCTCCTCATTTGTTTAGCACTATTGATCAGCTGGAGTGAGCAGAAGGCAGCTGGTGACCCCAGAACAGCTCTTCTGGTTGTTGTACAAGCTAAAATAAACTGAAATAAAGTGCACGTCATTCATGAACTACACATGCATGTGGAAATCAGGAGGTCTAGCATTTATAGATGATTTTAAAGGTGATCTTTCATACATGGTCGTTCATATCGTTATAGCTTGACTTTTTTTTTTTCAAGTTAAGTGAAAAGGGTTGACTTCCCTCAGATAGAAGAGGTGTTTTTGTATAGCTGATATAAATACTTCTAAAGTTTTATGGGGTGACTAATACCCTACAGGGATAAACCAGGCTGTCAACTTTCCTGAGATTTTTGGCTGGAACCCCAAATGTTGGCTAAAGGCATCAGGGCAAGATCCTCATCTTAGAAAAAGGCTTTCTATCCAGAGACCATAAATACAAAGGAACATATGTTCACCTATTCTTCCAAAATAATGGAAAGTCTAGACTCTAAGAGAAATTCATCGTTAGCTTACATTTAGCTATAGTTTAATTTGTACTCAAGTATAACAGCATTAATGTTGTCAAACAAACAAATAAGCATTGACTATTATTCCTTGAATATTGTTTTGAATTCCTTAAAACAAGATTGGCTACTTCATGGAGCGGCCTCCCATTTGTTAGAGCAGAAAGAGTACTGAGCTGGAAAAGAGAAAGCTCTCTGATATCGTATTTTAAACTAGTAATTCCTATTTCAATAACCTCTCTGTTGGTAATAAGGGCTTTTTCTAATGATTTCCAAAGAAAACTTGCCTCAAACACTCCCTTCACATATTACTGAAATATCTTGTGTAAGTGTTTACTGAAAGTGACCCCAGTAGTCCCTCTTTCTTCAGGTTTTCCTGACCAGATGTCTATTTTCAGTTACTGTGTGTAGCCACTAATAACTCTTCCCTCCGGTGACTGAGGAAGCATGGTGGCCTGACTAATTTATTTTACCTCCCCATTTTCCCACAAGTAGACCAGGAATTGTTGCCAATTAGTCAACAAGTATTTGTTAAGTGCCCACAGAGTAAAAGTGGTGTACTACATTGAACCTTTTGGTCAATTCATCCTGAGAAAACACGAAGAGGTTTAACACAGAAAACTCCAGTTTCCCAGTGTCTAGATTCCCGGGACCTTCAGGCTGCTAAAACAATTCCAGGCCCAGAAGTAGCCAGAAAAATGAGCAAATGTTTCTTATGAAACAGTCCTGAATTTTCAGTAACTAATAATGATAGCAGAAAAGAGCGAAAATCTAGACACTGTGATTGGTCAGTTCATCACTCATAAGAAAAGGTGAATTATGATTGGCTTGTGAGGGTTATAAAAGACCGCTCTGCCCCTCCCACTACCATTTTTTGCCTGTAATAAGAAGCAGCAAAAAAAAAAAAATAGAAGATACAGAGAGAAGGCAGGGGAGGAGGAATCTCATTAAATCCCCATTTGGCTAGATAATATTTTAAGATTATTGATAATTGGATTTTCTTTCTCTTTGTGTTTGCCCTGTCTCCTTTCAGGAGTTAGCAAGTTAGCAAGTTAGCAAGCTCTGTGTGTCATTTCTTCAGGGAAGAGCAGAAAGCAGAGGCAGCCAGCAAGACTCTATATTTGTTTATAAAATCTAAACCCATTTTTCTTAATATTATTTTAGCTATGGTTTCAAAAAGATTCAGTGAAAGTCTTCCCCCCAGACAAAACAGCAATTGAACACTACACACCACACACACACACACACACACACACACACACACACACCCCAGTTGGGGCAGGAGGGAGAGGTCTGTGATTCCCAAGGAAGAAAGACCAAGGGCTCTTCTCCAGGGCAAAAGCACCCGAAGCAGAGGAATAGCTCTGAAGTGCATCTAGGATGACCACAGGAACTGGGTCCCTGGCCTTGTCAAAGATGACCGCATCCTAAAGTTGGCACAAGAGGGGAATGCTAGTGTCTCCAGGCACCACTGTTGGCTTAGACATAGAAGGTGTCCGTGATAGTCACGCAACTCTGAAGACTACTGGTCCATACTGCCCTCCCCATTTTCCAAGCAACATGTAATCTTGCCCAGTTCTGATGTGAGTGGGTCCAATCATAAGAGGGTTAAAATTCACCCCAGGCCACGCAAAAATTGAAGGCAAAAAATCAATGTACATTATAGCAAATAAAGTTAGATTTCTTGCATTCATTAGGCTAGAGAATGAGACTCGCATCTTCTGCACTCACAAATAATCCTATAGGATAAGGAATATTATTTCTATTTTATACACTGGGAAATCTAAGCCAGAAGTTGAGTAACTTGTATAAGATTATGCCATTAGTAAGTGATGGAACTGGGATTTGAAGACAGGGGATTAGGTAGGCAGCAGCCTGTGGAGTAGAAAAAAATGGGACAGCAAGCATTTCTTCAGGAAAGGGTAGAAAGTAGAGATAAAGAAATCTAATGCTCAAAGGACTAAAGAAACTCTAAAGATCAGGAGGAAAAGTCCCAGTTAGTGATCAGAAGCCCCTAAGAGCATGTGTTAGCCTTACCAAAGACCAGAACCATGTAGCAAAAGTTCTGTTATAATACAATGACAGCACCATACTGAGAAATATAGTTAGGGTCTGGCTCCATCACCAAACCAAGGATTGAATTCTGGGTCCAAGCTGTCAGAGAGCTGCCTGCCATCCAGTAGAGTTGCTTAGTAAACATAGATTATATTTTTAATGATGCCCACAAATCAAAACACATTGATAACAACAAGGAAGGACATAATTTGATTTTCTAGGGGATGAAAGTAAAATCTAAAGGGAGTTTGCTTCAGCTTTGACTTACTAGTTTTGTAACAAGACATGTCTTTAATAGATTGACCAGAAGTCATTCATCTGCCAGACTTCACTCCACCTTAATAAGAAAAAGAAAAGGTATTACCCTTCCTCCTCATGAAAAGGAAAGGAAACAAGGAAAAAAAAAAAAGAAAAGAAAAACTGCTTTCCATCACCAAGGCTTTTATCAAGTTCCAGATTTTCTTCAGATATTCGTGACCTTTTAACTCTTTGTGCCTACACGTATCACTGATACCCATAATAGTGATCAGAAAAAGATTAGACTATATTTAGTGAACTCTGTTAAGATAATGGTAATTCCAGTGCAATACTGAACCTGTGTAAATTGGTAAAAATAAATTTCTGTAAAGCACATTGACAGTGTGTATCAAGAGTTTTTAAAAATGCTCACATTCTCTGACCCAGAATTTTATTTCTTGTAATCTATCTTAGATTTTTTTTTATTCTTATGTTAATCCCCATACATTACATCATTAGTTTTAGATGAAGTGTTCCATGATTCATTGTTTGTGCATAACACCCAGTGCTCCATGCAGAATGTGCCCTCCTCGATACCCACCACCAGGCTAACCCATTCTCCCACCCCCCTCCCCTCTAGAACCCTGTTTGTTTTTCAGAGTCCATCGTCTCTCATGGTTCGTCTACCCCTCCGATTTCCCCCGCTTCATTCTTCCCCTCCCGCTACCTTCTACTTCTTTTTTTTTTTCTTAACATATATTGCTTTATTTGTTTCAGAGGTACAGATCTGAGATTCAACAGTCTTGCACAATTCACAGCGCTTACCAGAGCACATACCCTCCCCAGTGTCTATCACCCAGTCACCCCATCCTTCCCACCCCACCCCCCACTCCAGCAACCCTCAGTTTGTTTCCTGAGATTAAGAATTCCTCATATCAGTGAGATCACATGATACATGTCTTTCTCTGTTTGACTTATTTCACTCAACATAATACCCTCCAGTTCCATCCACGTTGTTGCAAATGGCAAGATCTCATTCCTTTTGATGGCTGCATAATATTCCATTGTATATATATACCACATCTTCTTTATCCATTCATCTGTTGATGGACATCTTGGCTCTTTCCACAGTTTGGCTATTGTGGACATTGCTGCTATAAACATCGGGGTGCACGTACCCCTTCGGATCCCTACTTTTGTATCTTTGGGGTAAATACCCAGTAGTGCAATTGCTGGGTCGTAGGGTAGCTCTATTTTCAACTTTTTGAGGAACCTCCATACTGTTTTCCAGAGTGGCTGCACCAGCTTGCATCCCCACCAACAGTGTAGGAGGGTTCCCCTTTCTCCGCATCCCCGCCAACATCTGTCATTTCCTGACTTGTTAATTTTAGCCATTCTGACTGGTGTGAGGTGATATCTCATTGAGGTTTTGATTTGGATTTCCCTGATGCCGAGCGATATTGAGCACTTTTTCATGTGTCTGTTGGCCATTTGGATGTCTTCTTTGGAAAAATGTCTGTTCATGTCTTCTGCCCATTTCTTGATTGGATTCTTTGTTCTTTGGGTGTTGAGTTTGATGAGTTCTTTATAGATTTTGGATACTAGCCCTTTATCTGATATGTCGTTTGCAAATATCTTCTCCCATTCTGTCGGTTGTCTCTTGGTTTTGTTGACTGTTTCCTTTGCTTTGCAAAAGCTTTTTATCTTGATGAAGTCCCAATAGTTCATTTTTGCCCTTGCTTCCCTTGCCTTTGGCGATGTTTCTAGGAAGAAGTTGCTTCGGCTGAGGTCAAAGAGGTTGCTGCCTGTGTTCTCCTTTAGGATTTTGATGGACTCCTGTCTCACATTGAGGTCTTTCAACCATTTGGAGTCTATTTTTGTGTGTGGTATAAGGAAATGGTCCAGTTTCATTCTTCTGCATGTGGCTATCCAATTTTCCCAACACCATTTGTTGAAGAGACTGTCTTTGTTCCATTGGACATTCTTTCCTGCTTTGTCAAAGATGAGTTGACCATAGAGTTGAGGGTCCATTTCTGGGCTCTCTATTCTGTTCCATTGATCTATGTGTCTGTTTTTGTGCCAGTACCATGCTGTCTTGATGATGACAGCTTTGTAATAGAGCTGGAAGTCCGGAATTGTGATGCCGCCGGCTTTGCTTTTCTTTTTCAACATTCCTCTGGCTATGCGGGGTCTTTTCTGGTTCCATACAAATTTTAGGATGATTTGTTCCATTTCTTTGAAAAAAGTGGATGGTATTTTGATGGGGATTGCATTGAATGTGTAGATTGCTCTAGGTAGCATTGACATCGTCACAATATTTGTTCTTCCAATCCATGAGCATGGAATGTTTTTCCATTTCATTGTGTCTTCCTCAATTTCTTTCATGAGTATTTTATAGTTTTCTGAGTACAGATCCTTTGTCTCTTTGGTTAGATTTATTCCTAGGTATCTTATGGTTTTGGGTGCAATTGTAAATGGGATCGACTCCTTAATTTCTCTTTCTTCTGTCTTGTTGTTGGTGTATAGGAATGCCACTGACTTCTGTGCATTGATTTTATATCCTGCCACTTTACTGAATTCCTGTATGAGTTCTAGCAGTTTTGGGGTGGAGTCTTTTGGGTTTTCCACATAAAGTATCATATCATCTGCAAAGAGTGAGAGTTTGACTTCTTCCTTGCCAATTTGGATGCCTTTGATTTCTTTTTGTTGTCTGATTGCTGTGGCTAGGATTCCAATACTATGTTGAATAGCAGTGGTGGTAGTGGACATCCCTGCCATGTTCCTGACCTTAGGGGGAAAGCTCTCAGTTTTTCCCCATTGAGAATGATATTCGCTGTAGGTTTTTCATAGATGGCTTTTATGATATTGAGGTATGTACCCTCGATCCCTATACTCTGAAGAGTTTTGATCAAGAAAGGATGCTGTACTTTGTCAAAAGCTTTTTCTGCATCTATTGAGAGGATCATATGATTCTTGTTCTTTCTTTTGTTAATGTATTGTATCACATTGATTGATTTGCGGATGTTGAACCAACCTTGCAGCCCAGGGATAAATCCCACTTGGTCATGGTGAATAATCCTTTTAATGTACTGTTGGATCCTATTGGCTAGTATTTTGGTGAGAATTTTTGCATCCATGTTCATCAGGGATATTGGTCTGGGATTCTCCTTTTGGTGGGGTCTTTGTCTGGTTTTGGGATCAAGGTAATGCTGGCCTCATAAAATGAGTTTGGAAGTTTTCCTTCCATTTCTATTTTTTGAAACAGTTTCAGAAGAATAGGTATTAATTCTTCTTGAAATGTTTGGTAGAATTCCCCTGGGAAGCCATCTGGCCCTGGGCTTTTGTTTTTCGGGAGATTTTTGATGACTGCTTCAATTTCCTTAGTGGTTATAGGTCTGTTCAGGTTTTCTATTTCATCCTGGTTCAGTTTTGGTAGTTGGTACATCTCTAGGAATGCATCCATTTCTTCCAGGTTATTTAATTTGCTGGCATAGAGTTGCTCATAATATGTTCTTATAATTGTTTGTATTTCTTTGGTGTTGGTTGTGATCTCTCCTCTTTCATTCATGATATTGTTGATTTGGGTCATTTCTCTTCTCTTTTTGATAAGTCTGGCCAGGGGTTTATCAATCTTGTTAATTCTTTCAAAGAACCAGCTCCTAGTTTCGTTGCTCTGTTCTACTGTTCTTTTAGTTTCTATTTCATTGATTTCTGCTCTGATCTTTATTATTTCTCTTCTCCTGCTGGGTTTAGGCTTTATTTGCTGTTCTTTCTCCAGCTCCTTTAGGTGTAGGGTTAGGTTGTGTACTTGAGACCTTTCTTGCTTCTTGAGAAAGGCTTGTATTGCTATATACTTTCCTCTTAGGACTGCCTTTGCTGCATCCCAAAGATTTTGAATAGTTGTGTTTTCATTTTCATTGGTTTCCATGTATTTTTTTAATTCTTCTTTAATTTCCTGGTTGACCCATTCGTTCTTCAGTAGGATGCTCTTTAGCCTCCATGTATTTGAGTTCTTTCTGACTTTTGTCTTGTGATTGAGCTCTAGTTTCAAAGCATTGTGGTCTGAAAATAAGCAGGGAATGATTCCAATCTTTTGGTACTGGTTGAGACCTGATTTATGACCTAGAATGTGATCTATTCTGGAGAATGTTCCATGGGCACTAGAGAAGAATGTGTATTCCGTTGCTTTGGGATGGAATGTTCTGAATATGTCTGTAAAGTCCATTTGGTCCAGTGTGTCATTTAAAGTCTTTATTTCCTTGTTGATCTTTTGCTTAGACGATCTGTCCATTTCAGTGAGGGGGGTGTTAAAGTCCCCCACTATTATTGTATTGTTGTCGATGTGTTTCTTTGCTTTTGTTATTAATTGGCTTATATAATTGGCTGCTCCCATGTTAGGGGCATAGATATTTACAATTGTTAGATCTTCTTGTTGGATAGATCCTTTAAGTAGGATATAATGTCCTTCCTCATCTCTTATTACAGTCTTTGGTTTAAAATCTAATTTGTCTGATATAAGGATTGCCACCCCAGCTTTCTTTTGGTGTCCATTAGCATGGTAAATGGTTTTCCACCCCCTCACTTTCAATCTGGGGCTGTCTTTGGGTCGAAAATGAGTCTCTTGCAGACAGCATATCGATGGGTCTTGTTTTTTAATCCAGTCTGATAGCCTGTGTCTTTTGATTGGGGCATTGAGCCCATTTACATTCAGGGTAACTATTGAAAGATAGGAATTTAGTGCCATTGTATTGCCTGTAAGGTGACTGTTACTGTATATTGTCTGTGTTCCTTTCTGGTCTATGTTGCTTTTAGGCTGTCTCTTTGCTTAGAGGACCCCTTTCAAGATTTCCTGTAGGGCTGGTTTTGTGTTTGCAAATTCCTTTAGTTTTTGTTTGTCCTGGAAGCTTTTTATCTCTCCTTCAATTTTCAATGACAGCCTAGCTGGATATAGTATTCTTGGCTGCATATTTTTCTCATTTAGTGCTCTGAATATATCCTGCCAGTCCTTTCTGGCCTGCCAGGTCTCTGTGGATAGGTCTGTTGCCAATCTAATGTTTCTACCCTTGTAGGTTACATATCTCTTCTCCCGAGCTGCTTTCAGGATTTTCTCTTTGTCTATGAGACTCGTAAGTTTTACTATTAGATGTCGGGGTGTTGACCTATTTTTATTGATTTTGAGAGGGGTTCTCTGTGCTTCCTGGATTTTCATGCCTGTTTCCTTCCCCAAGTTAGGGAAGTTCTCTGCTATAATTTGCTCCATTATACCTTCTGCCCCTCTCTCTCTTTCTTCTTCTTCTGGCATCCCAATTATTCTAATGTTGTTTCGTCTTATGGTATCGCTTATCTCTCGAATTCTGCCCTCGTGATCCAGTAGTTGTTTATCTCTCTTTTTCTCAGCTTCTTTATTTTCCATCATTTCATCTTCTATATTACTGATTCTCTCTTCTGCCTCATTTATTCTAGCAGTTAGCGCCCCCATTTTTGATTGCACCTCATTAATATCCTTTTTGATTTCTACTTGGTTGGATTTTAGTTCTTTTACTTCTCCAGAAAAGGTTTCTCTAATAACTTCCATATTTTTTTAAGCCCAGCTAGTATCTTTAAAGTGATGATTCTGAACTCTAGATCTGACATCGTACTAATGTCCGTATTGAGTAGGTCCCTGGCAGTCGGTACTACCTCTTGTTCTTTTTGTTGAGGTGATTTTTTCCGTCTTGTCATTTTGTGCAGAGGAGAATAGATTAATGAGAGAACAAAATGCTAGCAGAGTAACAACGTCCCCAGAAAATATACTCTAAACAAATCAGAAAAAACCTGAAGCAGTGGGAAAAGAAAGGGAAAGAGAGAAAAAAGAAAAAGAAAAAAAAGAAAAAGATAAAGATAAAAACAAAAACAAACAAAACAAAACAACAACAACAAAAAAACCAGAATGTGATCAAATATGATCAGGCTGGTATATAGATCAGTGCCACACACTAGATTTGGGGTGTATTTTGGTCTTTTAGAAGAAAGTGCCTCCCAAAATTTTAAAGAAAGAAAAACTTATATATGTACAAAAATAAGGATTGATATGATGGAGGGATGGAATATGACTGTAAAGATGGAAATTATAAAAAATTTTATAAAAGGAATTGATAAGAAGTTGTTTGAAAAAAGAAAGAAGAGGATTTAAAAAAAGAAAAAAAAAGGGAGAGGATGTGATCAGGCAGGGGAATAGAATACACCATATACTAGAGATTTAGGGTATATTTTGATCTGTTAGAAGAAACTATCTCAAAATTTTAAAGAGAGAACAACTTATATATATAAGCCAAAAATACGGGTAACTACTATGAAGGGATAGAATATGACTCTAAAAATGAAAAATAAAAATGTTTTTTTTTAAAAAAACGGATTGATAAGATGTTGGTTGAAAAAGGGAAAAAGAAAAATTCAAAAAGAAAACAAAAGAAAAAAAGACAGTTAAAAAAAAATTAACTTTGAAAGACTACAGAATCATGGTAAAAAAGCCATGAATTCTATGTGCAGTAGTCCCCTAGAGCTGGAGTTCTGCCGTTCTCATTGATCGGTAAACTTGGCCTTGGCTGGCTGTTCTCGCTGATCTTCTGGGGAGGGGCCTGTTGCCGTGGTTTCCAAATGTCTCTGCTGGAGGCGGAATTGCCCCGCCCTTGCCCCCTCCCGGCTAATTAATCTGCTCAGGTTTGCTCTCCGGGGCTTTTGTTCCCTGCGAGCTTTCCATACAGCTTTGGAGGCGGAGAGCGAAAATGGCGGCCTCCCAATCTCCGCCCGAGGAGCCGAGAACTCGGGGCCCCACTCCTCAGTGCGCCCCCAGAGAAAAGCCGTCAGTCACTCCCATCTCCCCGGTCTCCGGCTGCCCTCCGTGCTCACCCGGCCTGTGACGGCGCGTTTCTATCTCTGGCACCCGACCCGGTGTGGAGTCTCCAAACCCAGCAGGCCCTGCGGTGTGCTCCCGCGCCGCTCCTCCCGGGGGAGGAAGGTGAGTCTCCCCGGATCTGCCGCTTGTTGGGTCCCTGCTGGAGGAGCAGGGGCCCGACTGTGCCGCGGATCACGGTTTATGGCAACCCCGAGCTGAGAGCCCGCGCCTTGGCTTCGCCTCTGCAGCCGGCTTCCCTGCTCTGTTACCTGGGAGCTCTGCCACACTCAGGTACCCCCGGTCTTTCTGTGACCCCGAGGGTCCTGAGACCACACAGTCCCGGAGGGTTCCACTCCCCGCTTAGCCACCAGAGTGACGTCCCTCAGCGCAGCCGACTTTTAAAAGTTGCGATTTTGTGCTCCGCGGCTCTATCACTTGCCAGAAGCGGCCGACGGAGGCCCCTCCCCCGCCGTCTATCCTCCCGAATATCGCCTCGGATTCACTTCTCCGCACGTCCTACCTTCCAGAAAGCGGTCGCTTTTCTGATGAGAGAGTTGTTGCTATTCTTTTCTTCGATCTCCTGTTGAGTTTGTAGGTGTTCAGAATGGTTTGATCCCTATCCAGCTGAATTCCTGAGAGGAGATGAAATCCAGGTCTCCTACTCCTCCGCCATCTTGCTCCGCACCCTATCTTAGATTTTTTTAAATGCTACATTCATGAGATTAACAACAGCACCATTTACAAATCAAAAAATTGGCATTTAAATATTATATATTCAACCATAAGAAAATTAAGTAAGTCACTGTAATATTTTAGTGTTAATTAAAATTACAGATATAAAGCCCATATAAAACATGGAAAGTTGTTCTTATTAGGTTCAGGAAAAATCAGTATAAAGTTTTTATTTACATTTTGATTACAACTATGTTAAAAACACATATGCCTATGAGAAAAGACTGGGAGAATATAAACTAGTACTGCAAAATTCTAACCATCATTGTTTGTTTTTTTTTAAGATTTTATTTATTTGAGACAGAGAGAGACTGAGTGAGCATGCATGCGTGGGGGGGGAGGGGGCAGAAGGAGAGGGAGAAGCAGACTCCCCGCTAAGCAAGGAGCCTGACAGGATGAGGATGTGGGGCTCCATCCCAGAACCCTAGGTCATGACCTGAGCCAAAGGCAGACGCTCAACCTACTGAGCCACCCAGGTGCCCCTAACCATGATTGTTTTAAATCGGGATATTACACATGATTGGTTTTTCTCCCATATTATTTTCTGTTTTGAAAACTGAATAGATTTTAAGGTATTCCATTTCCTATAAGATATTTCAAATTTGACAGGCAATAAAGGCTTAAAAACCCAAATTTAATAAAAACTAAATTGAATGCTAATATTAATTCAGGTAAACATTTATTTTATAATGATTTTTATTTTTAATATGTTACCTTTTCAGAATTTAAGGGATTAATCTTAAGCTTATTGGGAAAATAAGATTATCTAGAATGACTGTCACATATTCTACCTAATCAAATTTTTACCTTTCTCTACTAACTGTAATTGTTATGATCTTTAATTGCTATAAACAGATGAACATATGTGCACACAAACCTGGGACTAAGCCCATAAATATACACTTTCATTTCTTATTTAGTATTTCCAGTATGGAAGGTAGATTCAAACATAGAAATATTACCTGAGGTGTGGATATACAAAATAAAAACCTAACAAGAATTTTCTCCTAGATCTCATTCAAATAATGCAATTATTGAATACATATGATAGCTGAGTTTTAAAGACCTTAAAATTAAAATTGATTATTAGTAAACTAAAGGTAAAAGTGGCCCTGTATCCTCATTCCCATTATGATTTAAATGACTGATGCTTAATGCATTCACTTCCTGGAGAATTTTTACATTTTGTCAGTGAGGGAACTCTTAAACCATAAAAAATGAATCTCTAATAGTACAATCGCAGCAATCAGCCAATCCAGTGATGGGAGAATTTGAGGCTGAATGAAAGTTCTTTGGAGTCCTGAAATTGTGTGCTGAAGAGAATCATTGATTTAATCTCTACATAATGTGGTTGGTGGTTATTTGCATTTACATAGCTATAGTTCACAGATCTATATATGTGTCCAATATTTGAGTTTGGAGCTTTTGGGAAACTTTCCTGATCCAATGTTACCAAGACTACACATGTGTCCAATATTTGAGTTTGGAGCTTTTGGGAAACTTTCCTGATCCAATGTTACCAAGACTACACATGTGTCCAATATTTGAGTTTGGAGCTTTTGGGAAACTTTCCTGATCCAATGTTACCAAGACTACAAACCCCTCTGCAGAACATTTGGAAAGGACTATTTGTTTTGTAGGTTGATAGCTAATAAACATGACCTCATAATCATTGTTCAGCACATCCACTTTCCTTCCCAATTCAATAATATTATTACTAAAAAGCTCAATTATTCACTCAGAAGATCTGCAGAAAGAGAAACCTGATGGACACTGCAAAGTAAATGAGACTTGGAGTAGTTTTTTTCCACTAGAGAATTGGAAACTGAACACATTGTGCGAACAATAGCTCCCTCCTACTCCTTCACCCTAAAGTGGCTAAGTACTTAGACCAAGAAAATGATGACCTCAGATTCTTCAGCTCTTTGTTGATTTTTTCCAATCTTTCACCTCAGACTGACTAGAGTAATAAACTCAATAGGGTTTTCAATAAATGAAAGGTTCACAAAAATTGACAGGAAAGAAGGTTGAAATTATTGGCTAAAATAAGGTCTGGGTCTTATAATAATCGCCCTCTCCAGGATGGTACCAGGTCTGTATTCCATTACCACTGATACTTAGGAGTTCATTACATAAATAGTTTATGAGTTTGTCAAATAATTTTATGGGGGGTGTGTGTGTGTGTGTGTGTGTGTGTGTATGTGTGCATGCGTGCACTTGCCAATTTTCATGTCCTCCTAGATAAAGGTTATGTTTGTCTCACTTACTGTACTCAGTGTGATGGGAATTTCTGCAAATAAAGTCCAGATTTAGGATGATAATCATGATGACGAAGATGGTAATCTTCTATATTAATATCCCTCAAGAGTCCATAAGAACAGTCATGCTTGTAAATGTACACTTTAAGTGGCTTGAATGTGTCTCCTTACGCAGGAAGGGAGTTGTCTAGGATATACACCTTGGAGAAAAATGGCTGGGCTGTAGAGTGTGTACACCATATTCTTCATTGACATCAACAAATTATTCTCCACAGTTACGCCAATATATACATCCCAGAGTTTCTATTTCTCTATCCCCTCACCATTTATTCTCAGACTTTTACATTTTTGCCAGTCTGATAAATATGAGGTGATGCCTTATTTTATTTAGCATTTTCCTGATTACTTCTGAAGTTGACTATCTATTCTTACATTATTGGCCATTTGTATTTTTGTGTGTGTGAATTGCCCTGAAATATATATTTGACCAATTTCCATTGGGTTGTTCGCTTATCATTTAAAAAGTTGATTAGGAAGAATTTTTATATAGTCTTGACATTAGTATTTTGCTTTTATATTCTTATATTTTCCTGATCTATTACTTATCTTTCCATTTATTGTGTTTTTTGTGATATAGAATTTTTATTTTAATGTAGTCACTTAAACCAATTTCTTGCTTCTAATTTTTGTGTCTTATTTAAGTAATTTCTTCCTATCCAATGCCATAAAGATACTCTTATGTGTTGTTTCTCTATAGATGTTCAAGTTTTGCTTTACACATTTATGTCTTTTATCCGTCTAGATTAATTTTTGTATATGCTGTGGATTTAAGATCCAATTTACATTTTCCTTTATCAGTGGCCAGTTGTCCCTATAAAATTTATTAAATAGCCATCTTTTTCTTACTCCTTTGTAATACCAGATCTGTCACAAAATGAGTTTCTATAATGGATGGGTCTGTTTCTCAGTTCTCTCTCAGCCCATTGGCCTACTTGTCTTCCTGTATACTAATACCACACTGTTTCAATTATTTCCTGGTAGAGTAATTCCTGACTCATTTTTTCTCAATTTTTATTGGGTATTCTGTGTCCTTTATTCTTCCATATAAATCTTAAGGTAAACTTTTTGGTTTCACAAAAATCCCTTCTGGAATTTTGATAGGAATTACACTAATTTATTGATAAAATGTGGAAAGGTTGATGTATTTGTAATATAGATTCTTCCTGGTATACTGCTCTATTTATTTCTTTAAGTCTTACAATAATGTTTTATTATTTTCTCAATAAAGGTCTTGCACATCCTTTGTTAGATATGTTATGAGATGCTTTATGTTCCTGTTGCTTAGAATATCCAATTACTGTGATGTCATCGATATTAGTGACCAGTGTGAAATTCCATGGAACATCAAAATAACCAAGCTCCCTGTGGATTATGTTGTGATTTACAGCAGCTGACAAAGCTCTGGGGCAAGCCAGTGAATGTGTACTACTCTCCATGTCTTTGCTAACAGAACCCTCTGAGTGAAAGCCCTCTGGTTACTCTTCAGGTCTCACTCTGCTATAATTTATTCAAAGCTGCCTGGTTAGTTTTGGTAGTTTCCTATGCCCTCATTTCAAGATTTATTATTTTATAATTTGTGGCTGCAAATACTAGTATCTAAAGTCTTTGCAGCTCTCTTTCTATTTTCTGTCACTTCTGCCTGTGTGTGCCCATGATGCCTCATCTCTCTGCTTAGTTATTTTTGACCAGGAGCTATTCATTTTCTTTACAGAGTTATTTGTGGCAATCTTTGCAACCCAGGACTAAGGTTCAGTCTTGCAGGTAAGATTTAGTTTTGCCTCTACACGGTTCTATCAGTCACTATTACTTGAATGTGTGGGACCACTTTAAATTTACAGCTTGGAGTTTGTTGGTTTTTATCATCAAAGTGATATGAATATGGGCTGAAAATTCATGTGAGGAGCAAATTATTAATACAAATCCCAGGCAAATTTTATTTCCCCCCTTGCTTTATACAGGAATGAAGCAACTTTCTCTGAATGTGGCAGGGTAGAGAGATTTATTTTTTGTTTACCATTTCACCATGAAGGGAGCCTTTTAAAGTCCAAGCCTTAACGGCAGAGGATCTCCTAGTGGCCTCCCACCTTGAAAAGGCCTGGGCTATGTCTTTTAAACCCCATTGTACAAATTAATGAAAATAAAGTGTAAGTCACTGAGGTTTGAGAGATCATCTCAAAGCAAAACTGCTTCAAGACTCCCCTTATCTCTGGGATTCGATTTTTGGCCTCATGGATCTTGATTATATTTTCAGCTTTTTGATGCTTTTAAGAACACAAAATTTAATTATTTCATATAGAAGTTTTAGGTTTTCCCCCAATAGGAGGACCAATCTGAGTATCTAATCAGGTATTTACTTAAATTTTTAACTTGCCCACTTAACAAAATCTAACATTATTCAATATCTTGATAATCTTCACAAATATTACAAGGGATTTAGAATATTTGAATTCTTCTATTCCCTTCTTTGTTTCTTCTTGATGTTGCCTTTAGTTCTAACTTTTTATCCCTATATTCGTTTTCTATTGCTTCTGTAACCAATTATCACAAACTTAGCAGCTTCAAACAATGCAATTGTGTTATCTTCCAGTTCTATAAATCAGAAGCTGAACACAAGTCTCACTAGGCTAAAATAAAGGTATTAGCAGGGCTTAATTTCTTTCTGGAGGCTCTAGGAGAGAATCTATTTCCTTATCTTTTCCAGCTTCTAGAGGCCACCATATTCCCTGGCTCCTGTCTTCCTTCCTCTGTCATCAAAGCAACTATGGCAGGTTATGTCCTTCTCACATTGCATCTCTCTGTGACTCTTCTACAACTGGTGCATCTCTTTCTCTCATGGCACCTCAGAAAAGATCTTAACTTTTAATGACTCATAATATTAGGTCAGGCCCACCTAAATAATCCAGGACAATCTCCTCATTTCAAGGAATTTAACTTTAATTATACCAGCAAATTCCCTTTTGCTATGTAAGAAAATATATTTATAGGTTCCTGGGTTTAGGGCATTGTAAGGAGCGGGGTTGCATTATTCTGCCCACTAAATCCCTGGTCGTTATTTTTTGTTACTTTTCTTGTTAGTAATACTCAGTGCTTACTTAAATTTACCCATATACTTTCTAGGTTCATTGCTCATTGTTGCTTCTCACTATCCACATTTTTTAGGGGATAGGAGAAGGGGCTTAAAAATGATCCTCTTAGAAAAGTATATATTTTACTAATTACCTTAACAAGTCCTATAAATAGTCTTTTTAATCCGTCTACAGTTACCTTTGTCATCCTTTGCCTAAATAATGGTTTACCAGGGTATAGAATTCTAGGCTGACTCTTATTCTTCCTCCACATTATTAAGATATTATTCCACTGGGCTCTAGCATCTACTGTTGCTCATGAGAAGGCAGCTGTCAGTCCAGGTATATTCCCTTGTATGTAATTAATTGTTATCACTGGCAGCTTTTAAGATTTTTCTCTTTGTGTTTCAGATTCATTAAATTTATTACTTATTATTATAGATGTAAATTCATTTGTATTTATCTGGCTCAAGATTCAGTATAACACATCGAGTTGAAGACTCATGTCTTCTCTCAATTTTGCAAACCTCCATTCTTTTATTCCTTCAAATATTCTCTCTTCTTATTTTTATAATTTTCTCCTTTCAGAAACCTTAATAGGTGTATGTTGGACCTTACTATTCTGTCCTCAAATCTTTTATCTTCTCTTTCATATTTTCCATCTCTTTTACTCTGCCTACATTCTGAATAATTTTTCTTGTCTATTTTGCAATTCACAAATTCTCTCTTTAGCTGTGTCTAATCTTTAGTACCTCGAATACACTAATTCCTAATGCCTTGAACTACAGTGAGTTTTTTTTTAAAGACTTTTTTTTTAAGATTTTATTTATTTATTTGACAGAGTGAGAGAGGGAACACAAGCAGGGGGAGTGGGAGAGGGAGAAGCAGGCTTCCCTCCAAGCAGGGAGCCCGATGCAGGGCTCGATCCCAGGACCCCGGAATCATGACCTGAGCCGAAGGCAGACGCTTAACCACTAAGCCACCCAGGCACCCCGAACTACAGTGAGTTTTTATTTTAAATACTAAAGCTTATATTTTAGAAATACTATTTTTCATAGTATTCATTCTTGCTTTATGGTTTCTATGTCTTTTTTTATGTCTATATAGAAACTTTATTTGTTGACCTTCATTAAGCCTTTTTAGGGAACTCACTAGCTTAACTGTGTCTCCATTCCTTTTATAAGTCATACCTACTCAAACCACAGAGCTCACTGAATACTTATGGCCAATGCTATCTAATCTCTAGTTTGCTAATGCATGTTCCTTCCCACCAATGAAGTTGTATGCTCACCATGAGTCTATCGTGTTCATCGCTAAAACTGTTATGCCTAATATTTTATCATGTATGTAAGTAAATTAAATATCAATAAATTAATGAAACATGGATGTGAAGGGAAAGTTGTTTATTTTCTGAAAACTAAATCTTTGAAAGATCTGATAAAAGCAAATTGCAAAAATTAGATATGTGCAAATAACTATTAAAGAAATGGAAAATTTATAAAAAATCTAGAATGCTTCCACCCTCAAATAATTTGTAATTGTCTTTAAATTTCACTCAGCTATAAACAAGAGCTTTGACTGGGAGATTGGGAGTCTGGATAAAATATTATTGGTAAAGTATCTAGGAGTAAAACCATGAGAACTCCATTCAGCTCAATCCAAAGGCCTTAACTCTCCATGTAAAGATTGGCAAATGAATGTATATTAAAGTTAAATAAAACTTTTAACACAGAGACATTTATTAATCCTGATTTTATCTAACTTTTTAAATTAACCAAACAATCCTTGGAGTTATGATTCTTCTGTTTGTGGCATCTGCTAACTCTTTCCCATGGTAGAGCATTTCTGTGTATGTGTGGCAATCCGGTGTCCTAGTGGTGAGAAGAATACTGTAGAGTTGCACATTTGCCTGTCCTGAAGTACTAAATATGTCATGAGTTCCAAACAAGTTTTTATTTTAAATTACCTGCTTGGACTTCCCACATCACAGCAATATCTTTCTGCAGTTACGAGAAGAAGCTGAGTAAAAGGCTATCAAATGCTGCATGCTGAACCTAAAGAAATGTTTCTAGCAGTTGAGGTGCAATAAAAATGACTTTAAAGGATCTCAAAAAACTAAACTCTCAGTAAATAGAAAGATGATAAATAGATCATCTGTAAAGTACAACTCTAAGTGTTACAGAGAAACAATAGTGAATTTCCTACATTTCAGAAGCATTGGCTCATGGTCAACACACATACATGTTTAATAAAGAAAAACCATTACATTTATTATTTTATTTATATAATATCCTCCCTTCCTTACCACTAGCATGATATAACATTATTATAATGTATAGACCTACATCAAGTCCCCCGCATATGACATGACTTGGTCAAAATATCTTCTTTTTTTTAAAGATTTTACTTATTTATTTGACAGAGAGAGACACAGCGAGAGAGGGAACACAAGCAGGGGGAGTGGGAGAGGGAGAAGCAGGCTTCCCACAGAGCAGGGAGCCCGATACGGGGCTTGATCCCAGGACCCTGGGATCATGACCTGAGCCAAAGGCAGACGCTTAACGACTGAGCCACCCAGGTGCCCCTGGTCACAATATCTTCTTTAAGACAACTGAGTTTGCAAAATGGTTCCCAAGATTTGCATAACTGGCTCCATATACTTTTCGTGACAAGGAGCTCATAATTAGGCACTTTCACATGTTGGTGAAAGCATTCTTGATTGCTTAGACTCTACAGAAAAATATCGAAATTGTGCCAATGACAGTCATAGGCTCTTATGCTGTCAGAGCCATTTGCTATGCTTCTCCTGCTCTGATCTAGATTGCAGGAATGGGAGGTGAGGGGAAATGGAGCAGGGGAGTTGCACTATTTTTGCAAGCCATGTTCCTAGCATCATATAAACTCGTTTCCAAAGGGATTTGGCCAATGAGAAGCATAGCCACAGATTAGACAGCAGAAGGAAAAATTCAGAATCTTTCTTCTCTTCTTTTCAGCATCTGGTGGCAACTCTGCAATGGCTATGATGCCGGCTCCTGACCCTTGCTATCAGCATCATTAATACCCCTTCCTTCCTTCCTAAATGTCTTCAGCGTATCAATGGTAATGACTTCTTGCAACTGCTAAAATTTGATTACCTCACCATCCCCTTTAAATGATCAGATTCTCCATCACCTATGTAATCAAGCTCTACATTAAATCCCCTCTGTTGTAAATGCTCCAATTTTTTTTCTTCTGGTTAGTTCATGATTGAAGCAAGGATTACATTACAGTGTCTACATTCTAGAATTTAAAAATATTTTCTTTTGTTGAGACCTGTCTTGATTTTTTATCTAAAAATATCTAAATATCTTGGTTTATCTAAAATCTTACTGCATTTATGGGTTGGAAAACAATGTTTAGTTTAGCTCTTAATATTTAAGTTCTTAAGACATGCTCTTTGGGTTGTTTATTCATTAATTCATAGTATCCTACAGACTGTCACTTGGATTATAATTGAGATTCAAAGAAATTAATTGGGTTGTATAGCTAGTCAGGTAACTCTAAAATTTTTGAAGTTAAGTGAAATGATACATACTTAACTACAGAGCTGATCACCTATGTTTTGATGTTGTGTATATAGTAGATGCTAAAACTTAATTTCTGATTTGTTTTAGTATCAGTTGATATAAGCAATTTATTCAAATTGCTATGTACATTCTTTCCTTTTCCTATATGCCACATGTCATTCTGTAAATGACACCATTTCTTTTTTTTTTAAAGATAAGATTTTTTTTTAAAGATTTTATTTATTTATTTGAGAGAGAGAGAATGAGAGACAGAGAGCATGAGAGGGAAGAGGGCAGAGGGAGAAGCAGACCCCCTGCTGAGCAGGGAGCCCGATGTGGGACTCGATCCCGGGACTCCAGGATCATGACCTGAGCCGAAGGCAGTCGCTTAACCAATTGAGCCACCCAGGCGCCCTGTAAATGACACCATTTCATAAAGTCAGTTCTATCAGATGTATATGATATGGGGAGGGTAAGAATGTGTAACTGAGTTCCACAATAATCCAACGTCATTCTTTATTTTAAATTTTCTCTTTTTAAATTTTGCCAGGGCTGCTAAGATCGTGAAATTAATGGTTCAAAATTCTTTCTTCTTTCATGTATCCTACAAAATCTATGATGGAGATACTAATGAAAATGTAAAACACTAAAGCCCTATCTCATGAGGAATAAAAAAAAAAAAAAAAACAGAAAGGGAATAACGTCTAGGCTTTTGAATTATGAGGTGCTGACTGTAAACACTTGCCTAGACCCATCAAGCTGCTCTGGGGTTCATCCTTTGACAGAAGCTTCAAGGCCAACTGTTGAGGGTTGGAGAATTTAATTTCTGTACTTAAGATTTAAACACTGTGTTTTCAAGAGTTCTGGGACAAAAATCAAAATGTCCCCATATTCATATACCCAAGAGAAACAATACTGACACAAGAAAAATGAATATCTAATGACATCTTAGCCATTCAAAACATTTCATCCTTTAAAAATGGAAATATTTGATAAAAGAAGTGACTTTGATGCTGTGCTGGTCACAAGGAAAAGTATGGTTATTCTTGGATGTCTCCCTAAATAATAGTATAATGAGGATACCTAACCTTTGACTCACTGAAGCAGAGCCTATTCCCTATGGGAAAGCACATTTTAGAGCAATGAGATACCAAAATGGAGAAAACAATTAGCTGTTTGTTCTTCTGCCATCTAGAAATAGCTGGTTGGGCAGCCACATGAAGTAGAATCCTCGGTAGATAAAGGAGAGCAGTATTATTTGGCAGTCTGTTCTCTAAACCATAAAGTGATATCAATATTGGTCATGTCATCATAGAATGACCCTGGTAGATGGGTCATCTGAATTAATCAGCACAGAAGTAGAGTATTTGCATATCTGTGGACCTGTATTCTCTGACCCAGCTATCTTACCCTGTCCCAATATATCTGGAGAGTGGCCAAGTCTCCATTTCACTCTGAAGTATGTTGATGTAGACATGGATGATATTTTCCATCCCACAAGTGAGATTTAGCAATACCTAGAGGAATGATCTCAGCAGATCTTAAAATTCCTATACCTAGCAGTACTTAGTCAATTAAATTGAGTATCTTTCAGGCTTTTTTTTTTTTTTTCAAATAAAGACATCATGGAGAAGAAATGTAATATGAGGGCTATATTAAAGCCCAATATTATGTGTTGCCCTGATATCTGGTGCAATCCTCAGGCCTAATCGCAAATTCCCCTCCACGCTCTGTTCCTGTGGATGAGATCGCCTAGCCATATGACCTTGCTTATCAAGGGGACCAGGCACAGTGCCTGCTTATTTCTGAGTAATGGGCTTCAATTTCCTGCCAGTTTGAGGGATTATTCAAACAAGTCAATCATCTCCTGTGGAAACCAGACCCTTCACCCTCTTGAAACTCCTGCAGCCCTTAGTTTATCACTCTGTTCCCGAGTGCATCCCTCATGCGACCCTTCATGACATGTGATGTCCTCTTGCCCTGGGGTCTGAGTCTATGTGACTTACAAACTCCTATTGATCTCATCTGTTCAGTGTCGGGCGTTGTGTGTTTGGCCATCCCCATAACCCCAGGGAAGGAATCCCTCCTTCACCAACAGGGTGAAGAGGTGTTGATTAAAAGAAAGAGTCAAAATTAATATATCGTCTGAGCTGATGAAAACTTTCCAGTGTTGAGATTGTATTCTGGATATGAGACTCAGTTTCTACCTGATCTGATAAGAAACTTGCTATCCTAACTCTCTGAATATCTGTCTTCATAGTTTATGATAATAATGTACTGCTATTACCACTACTACCATTTATTTGTGTCAGACACATGCATCATTCTATTTAATCCTTTAAGCCCCCATTTTACAGCTAAGGAAACTGAGGCCTAGAAAGGTTAAAATAGTTTCCACATAGTCATAGTGTTAGTAAGTGGCAAAGTCAGGAGTACACCTAACTTGTTTTGCTTGTCTTTTACCTTCAGAGTTTCTGTGTTTAACCACAAGATTATACCACCACCATCATTCACTGCAATCAATATAATTATCAATGAACTTCCCTTGAAGCCTCCAAATCATGATTAGAACTCACAAAAGAGTGGGGTTCAGGGATGGCTCAATCACTTGAGTGACTAACTCTTGATTTTGGCTCAGGTCATGATCTCAGGGTCCTGGGAACAAGCTCCACACCAGGATCCGTGCTTAGTGGGGAGTCTGCTTGTCCCTCTGTCCCTCTCCCAACTCATGCATGTGCGCGCACGCATCCTCTCTCGTTCTCTCTCACAAATAAATAAAATCTTAAAAAAAAAAAGAACTCACAAAGGGTTGCTTAGAAACCACTAGTAAATGGCAAACCACTTTAATTCAATTGAATTAATGAATACATATGATGTGACAAAATACTGAGCACAATATATGGTTGTTAAATTTAATTACTGATTTCTTATTAAAGTGCACTTATTTCTAGAGTTGTAAGGATATCCTACCAAAGTCAAGTAAAACCCCTAAGCAGAATCAATAAATATATGTAGAATGAAAGGGTAAAACTAGTATTGTTTACCAATGTACAAACTACTATTTAAATGGCTGAAAGCACTCTAAAGTTAAATTGAAAATATTACCAAATGAGAAGATAAAAATACAAAAAGTTAAAGATTAAAGGGAAAAAAATCGTGTCATATTTAGTCCCTAACATATTTCTAAGATGATTCTAATTTTAAAACATTTTCTCTAGAGACTCTTGAATTCCCCATCTCAGTTTTATTTGGAATTTGAACTTTGTAACAAAGAGATTTTCTTTCATAGAGACAGCAATTTAAAAAACAAAGTCAATGCTATTGCTTAGATGGACTGGCTTATTTCACATGGAACCAGTCAAATGGAGAATGGAAACTTTTGCTTTTTCATTTTATAGATGAAAGATGCACCATGGAAAAGTGTGCCAGCTGTGTTTTGGGGTCCACATACACCTCATGGTCTTTGTCGCTTTTCCAATAGCTTCTGAGCTGGAACCTATCTGCTGCTTTTTGGTTCGGTCTACATTTATCTATATCTTTAGGGGAGAAATGTCAAGGCATTTTGTAGGGTATTCACTAATAACTAAATAATGTTGGTGTGTTTGCCCACTTGCTGTTGCTTGGCTGGTTTCATAGCCTTCTTGACCATGTGGCTTCCTCATCACCAAGACTGTGTTGCTGTTCAGATGAGAGAGTCTCCTTACTTCGTGTGTTAATAGGTCACGTGACGCACAGGAGGCAATTCTTGTGTGCAGAAGTGATTTTCAAGATATGTAACAACCAGTACAACACAGGAGGTCCAATGGGTTCCAAGGGAAAACACAAGAGTTACATGTGGGAAGTTTGGGGCAGTGGATGTTTTCCATCTGGTTCAGAATTACTTCAGTATTTTAATAAAATCATAGCTAGACATGTGTGTTCTTAGTGCAAAGCATCCCTAAATATGTATGTGTATGTGCGTGTATAACATATATAATATAGTCTCACATAACATAATATAATAAATACAATATAACGTAAAAGAATTGAAGTGGCTTTTTATGTGTCTGGAATTTTTTCCCCAACATTTACAAAGGAAAAGTCTCCTGTGACCACAAGATCTTATCTCATTAGCTGTACACCAGAACTCTTCAGTGAGCCACGCTGACAAATAAGTACTGATGAGGGAATTTATCCAAGATGGTTTTAAAAGTTAATAGGAAGAAAATTTTAAATGTTTTGATGTGGCTCCTTTTGGAAGAGACCTTTTTGGGATAAGCAAAGTGAATTAGAAAAAACTATGGATGTTCTTTTCATCTTCATAATAATTGATTCTACCTGTGATCATTTTGGGTCCGGTTTCCTATACATATTTGTAATATGGGTTTCATTTCCATAAAATGGGAACATAATAAATATAGGATTTACTAATGATTGTTTTATGTGGCTGCCAATCTGCCAAGTAGCATTCTTAATTATTGCCAGGAAACTAGGCATTTTCCAAACATATGTTTTGGATTTAAGACTAATATGTCATGTCAGCCCTCTCTACTGGACTGATGGGAGCCCAGTGGGACTTCAGAGTGTCTGCTTTGGAGGGTGACTTTTTGGGGTTAGATAAAAGCACTAATATGAGGAGATAGAGCAAAGCATCAAAAGTTTCTGAAAGCAAATCCTACAAAGAAATACATCAAAGAGTTATGTTTTCATTATAAACTGATATTTTTACTAGATGAGGATAGAGTTCGATCTTCCTCTAGAAGCCACGAGTAAAGGAAACCAGACCCTAACTTACATTAATGAACCTAATTGCAAGGCTCTTATCTTCTTTGAACAACATAACCAGGAGTTTTGCCTCAAATTTAAAAAAAAAAAAAAAGAAAAAAAGTATATGTGGCTTTTTGATTAGCCTGTGCAAACCTGGTATGTTCCATCAAAGAATTTATTCCATGACTTGGAAAAAAAGGAAACTGAAAATCAAAAGGATCTGGTCCAAAAGAGCTATATTTTTTAATGTTTCCCTCAAAAATATTTTTCAAGTCCATGGAAATACCTTTCGGTGGTTTTAGTTTCTTCATCCAACACATGCTTTACTTGTAACCCACAGTTTCCTGATTTTGGCCAAAGAGCTAACATACCTGCTAAATACACATGTAAACGTTAAACAATTTATTCTTGACATGGAAGCATATCTTGTTGTTCTCAATTTTTTTTTCTTTTTTTAGAAAAATATATTTAGTATGGAATACCTCAGTTCTGGTCTTTGGATATTCAAGTGCTATTTTTTTTTTTTAAGATTTTATTTATTTATTTGACAGAGAGAGACACAGCAAGAGAGGGAACACAAGCAGGGAGAGTGGGAGAGGGAGAAGCAGGCTTCCTGCCGAGCAGAGAGCCCGATGCGGGGCTCGATCCCAGGACCCTGGGATCATGACCCGAGCTGAAGGCAGACGCTTAACGACTGAGCCACCCAGGCGCCCCATCAAGTGCTATTTCTATAGGGCTTAGAAGAGGTAGTACTTTTTCTCTAATTTTCTCAGTTAGCTGGGTAATTTTCTATTGAATTTAATAATGACTTACCAGTCTTTACTTAGTTACTGTTTTTTTAAACATGAGTATTGTTATTAATTTAGAGAACTCTGAATGCAGATGTTTTATTTCAATATCTGGTTAAAGTGGTGTTTAAGCACTTCATGTGGCAACGTGACTTCTGTAATGACAAGTTCAAATACAAAAATGAATGCAGGGCATTTTCTGGGCATCGTGCTGTCTTCCTGGGAAGTGCAGAGTGACACACACAATGTTTACTTTTCCCCACAAATGCATCAAATGTGTTGCATCTGCAGCCAATACTTAGAATGGTATTTGCATACATCAATGACATAAACATGACTTTACTATTTAAAAATGTAAGGAAACATCAACAGCTATAGATGACTATGCATAATCTGAAGAGAAGAATTGTTACTGTAGAAAAGTTTAAGGCTCCAGCCCAAGTAAAAGCCTTAGAATTCAGCATTATCTTTGTCTCCTATATACTATCGTCAATGTATTGAGCTGAAAACTAGGATTCATTAGTTTGACAAATTACATTTAACATCTTATGCTTAAATTTAATAAATTTAATAAGAGATCATTTAATAAACAGCATGTGACATGATTGATGATGATATAAGTAGGACACTGTGCTTTACACCCCTGGAGACAAGTTTTGGGTTAAGAAATGTCAGAGGAAAATTAACATTTTATTGCAAATTTCTTTCTTAACAACTTAGACATTATTATTGGAAAAAGAATTGCATGGAAAATATGTATCAACAAAACCAAGGAATTTCAAAAATCCTCAGATGACCCCAACCAATCTGACTTTGTTTTCTTCCTCCTCCTCCTCCTCATCTTCCTCTTCCTCCCTTTCTCCCTCTTTCTCTTTCTTCTCCCTTATCTTACAGTTCTGGGATAGTTAATGAAAGGGTTTAGAAAATAAATCTCCTCGAATTAAAATGTTTGCAAATAAAACAGCCTATCTGCTAACCTGCCCAGGGAATTTGGCAGAACCCTGGGGGTAGGTGTGGTTAGTTTTCTCAGGTGTTACATGCAAACACCAGCAGAGAACGGAAGCTAACTCCTCCCCTAAGGCATGGTCTTACATTTTGCCTTGTGACAGCGTTTCCCAAGTACGTTTTTTAAATCTTTTTTTTTTGTAGCTTCAAGTTTTTATTTAAGTTCTAGTTAGGTAGCATAACAGTGTAATATTAGTTTCAGGTGTAGAATTAAGTGATTGATCACTTACATACAACACCCAGTGCTCATCACAGCAAGTGCCCTCCTTCATACCCATCAACCATTTAGCCCATCCCCTGCCCACCTCTCCTCCAGCAACCCTCAGTTTGTGCTCTATAGTTAAGAGTATTTTATGGTTTTCCTCTCTTCCCCCCACCCCTGTGTTCATTTGTTTTGTTTCTTAAATTCCACACATGAGTGAAATCATATGGCATTTGTCTTTCTCTGACTGACTGATTTCACTTAGCATAATACTCTCTAGTTCATCCATATTGCTTCAAATGGCAAGATTTCATTCTTTTTTCTGGCTGAGTAATATTCCTGTGTGTGTGTGTGTGTGTGTATACCATATATATATATATATATATATATATATACCATATATATATATATATATATACACATATATATCACCACAACTCCTTTATCTGGAAGAAATGGATGAATTCCTAGAAACATAAACTACCAGAACTGAAACAGAAAAAAATAGAAAGCTTCAGAAATTGAATCAGTAATCAAAAATCTCCCAACAGATGGAAGTCCAGGGCCAGATGGCTTCCCAGGGGGAATTCTACCAAACATTTAAAGAAGAGTTAATACCTATTCTTCTCAAACTGTTCCAAAAAATAGAAATGGAAGGAAAGCTTCCAAACTCATTCTACAAGGCCAGCATTACCTTGATTCCAAAACCAAAGATTCCACTAAAAAGGAGAGTTACAGACCAATATCTCTGATGAATATGGATGCAACTCAGCCCTCAACAAAAACCTAGCAAATCGGATCCAACAGTACATTAAAAGAATCATTCGGGCGCCTGGGTGGCTCAGTTGGTTAAGCGACTGCCTTCGGCTCAGGTCATGATCCTGGAGTCCCGGGATCGAGTCCCATATCGGGCTCCTTGCTCAGCAGGGGGTCTGCTTCTCCCTCTGACCCTCCCCCCTCTCATGTGCTCTCTCTCTCTCTCAAATAAATAAATAAAATCTTTAAAAAAAAAAAAAGAATCATTCACCACAATCAAGTGGGATTTATTCCTGGGTTGCAAGGGTGGTTCAACATCCACAAATCAATCAATGTGATACATCGCATTAATAAAAGAAAGGATAAGAACCATATGATCCTCTCAATAGATGCAGAAAAAGCAGTTGACAAAATACAGCATCCGTTCATGATAAAAACTCTCAACACAGTAGGGACAGAGGGAACATACCTCAACATCATAAAGGCCATGTACGAAAGACCCACAACTAATACCCTGTCAATGGGGAAAAACAGAAAGCTTTTTCCCCAAGGTCAGGAACAAGACAGGGATGTCCACTCTCACCACTGTTATTTAACATAGTACTGGAGGTCCCAGCCTCAGCAATCAGACACCAAGTATGTTTTTTGTTAGCAGGGCCAAGAGCTCTCCATACCTCACTCAAAGAAGAGACTCCTGATGAAAGACTTTTAGGGAACACTACATAAAGAAAATGAAATGGCTGTGCTTTTTATTTACTTATTGGTTGATTTGTTTGTTTGCTTAACAATAAGACCTTCCTTTAGCAGGTGTAAATATCTCTCTGAATCAATGAACTATTTAGCATTGTCACAATCCCAAATGGAAAGAACACAGGCTTTGTGGGGTTTCAAGATGAGTATTAATCTGTTCAGACCCTGAATGGTTTTCTTAACCTTTCTCATCCTTTGTTTTTTTAATATGTAAAATGAGCATGGCCATACCTTCCTAGCATCACCAGGAACAGCAAACACAATGGTGCATGCAAAGTGTTTGCACGATGCTTGGCACGTGGGCAGCCTTCAACGAATGGCTGTGATGATTCTAATGAATGTTAACCCTTGCAATGCCAACCAATCTGTAGGCACCAGGCAGCAGCATTAGTCCCAAGGAATGTGGCCTGGCTACCTTGGCAGAGGAGTATTCTCAGTTTAAAAGAAAACTGTCAGGGATGACACAGCTCTTCTCCCACCAGATATATCTCCCTTAGGATTTGTCAACTTTTACCCAGTAGGGGACATGGATATGAGCAAAATTATCTTGTGATTAAAATGTCCAGAATCAAAACTTCCTTCAACCCCAGAACCTAGAGAGAGCAAGGATTTTCAGAGGAATTTGGCTGAATTTCAGAGGTTTTTACATTGATTTTGAACACTTCTTCTTGTCCAAAGACCACAAGCAGTTGAAGCCTGGATTGATCATCTGGATTGCATCATCTGACATTTGTTTGTATTTGTGCATTTGGTAGTATGAAACTTTTCATCATGGTTAAGTATAAATTCCATGGAAATTTTAAAATTTATATTAGAGCAGCAACACTAAACTCTCTCATGGCATTTATATAAAATTCATTTTCTTAGCTATCAAAAAATTATTCATTTTGTTCTTCATTCAGTTATTCATTTCTACCCAGACAATTCTATTACTTTATCTGGAATATCTGTTTATCTCTGCCCATCAAACTCTTACCCATCCTCAGCTCTCTTTGCCCTCAGAAGTCTATAATAATCTCTCCAGCCAGGGGCAACCCTCTTATATCCCTCCCACTGCAACCTTCATAGAATTCAGATGGCGTGTGTTACCTACATGTGTGTTACCAACTGCCTTGGAAGGGAGTTTTATATATTAATTTAGATATTTACATCTGCCCTCAAACACCATAGGTACCCTGAATCACACTGAACCACAGTTCAGTGCCTTGTACATAACTGGTTCTCAAGAAGTGTTCATACCACTTCTGTGGTTACCAAAAGGTTAGATAGATATTGATAGCATTTTTTTTGTTTTTTTAGTACTGTATTACTTCTGCCCTGTTCCAAAAGTAAAGATAAAGAAAAATATCCCCCAACTACTGTAGAAATTATAGGTAGGTTTTTTAACGGTAGAGAGAGAGGTGAAAACATGTAGTCCAACTCTTTCCCCTCTTTCTCCATGCATGGTGCTTGGACTTATCTGTGATGTGCACTTAACATGTCATCATACATCAGAGAATCCCTGGATAGAAATGAGTTATTAAATAAAAGCAGAAATATTACTTCTTTTCCTCTACTTTAAAAAAAATACATAACTTTTAAAATAGTCACTGTTTTGTATTCATTTTCCAGATCTTTTTCCATAGTCAAAAGTTATATAGAATTGAGATCCATGAGTGAATGGCTCCAGGAATTTTGAAAATAATGAAAATAAAATTAAGAGGAGATTTTGAAGATCAAAAAACAAACAAAAACAAACTAAAACCCCATAAGCAACTCTAAAGCTCATGACTGTCACCTTGAAATCTGATTTCTGAGTTCAACACAAGCAAAATGACTCCTGCAGAGTGACGACAAGAAGCAGTAAAGTATACCCTGTACTGTCACCACTTGAGATGGTAATAGAAGCACCCTGGCCTATGTGTCCACTTAGATAGGGGCATGGGAACAGAGAAGAAAACAGATTGGTGACTTTCAACTAATTAGAGCATGAAACACAAAGTACCAAATAAGAATAGATTGAGATAGAAAATATCAGTAGAAAAGTGAGCCTAGGAATCCTATGTATTTAAATTCAACTAAACGTGATTAAACAACAGGGGTTAAACTGAATACTCAGCAACCAGGATAGGTTTAGAACAACCATCTAACTTACGAAAGAAACCATTTGTGCCGTTCAGGAAAATGAAACATTTGAGGACATTCTAGAAGAAGAGTTTGTCCCCAGCATCCCTGAAAATCTCTCAGAGAAAATAAACCAGCCTCTCTGAGTATGGCTTGGACAGCTGCCCATCCTGCCAGGTTCCATGGATGATGGCACAACTCATTCCCAAGACAGGCTTGGTCAGCAGAGGAAGACGCTCCAAAAGGCATGCTGATGCAATGACTTCCCTAAAAATGAGAGTATATGCTTGAAGAGAATACATCTCCAGGGAATATAAAAACTAATTTGACATTTATCAGTAGTTTTTAAGATGGAAAAAAACAAAATAAACAGAGCAAAAGGAAGGCAGAAGCATGGAGCATTGAGGAAGGGAGGATGATTCTTGGGGAAGGATACTCCTTACAATATTGATGGAAATCTCTTCAAGTGGAAGAAATCGAAATACAAAGAATCATCTCTTTTTCTTTTTGTAGCTGATGATACTCATTAAGATCAAAGAGTGCCCACGTACCCTGAGAAATATCGTTTGCTTGGCATATAAATGAATGAATCAATGAATATGCATTTACTGAACACCTGATTTGGGCCAAGCCCTGGACTAGGTACTTTCAAAATGATTACCTCATTTAATTCTCACAACAATCCTATCAGTTAGGAATTATATGAGTAATTACATAAGTAAGAAAACAGACTCATAAAGGTTAGATAAGGAGCCGAAGGATACACAGCTAATAAGGAGTAGGGCCAGATTTCCAGCCCAGATCTTTTGAATCCAAGCTGAGATTTTTGTTCAATAGGAAAATCAGCGCTTCCCTTTTTAAAAATAAATCACTGTTGTTGGCGAAATTGTGCTTTGGGTAGACAGATGATTCAAAGACTTGTCCAAAGAAGTTCTGGAGCCACCTTGAGACTTTTTGAATCAATCATCAAAATGGAAACAGTTTAATGACAGTCTGGGCAATTACCCCATTATGCCCAACAAACCGGGGAGAATGAGCCTTCAGCTTGACTCATGTCTTTAACTGTTGTTTCAGGAGAGGCCTGAAAGGAAAAGAGGTTATGTCAATTGTGTTTTAACAGAGTGACTAAGTTGTGAGCATTTCCAAAAAAATATTTTTTCTTCAGAGTTTAGTTTTACTAGCTTTGGAGACAATGACTCAGGCATCTCTTTGTTGCTCTGCTCTCTAATTAGCAAGTTCTAAAGACATCACCTTCAGAAAGAAGGGAAAAACAGCCTTGATTTTGTTCAAAACCTCACTCCAATCGTTCCCCTAAACAAACTTTGAGAACTGCTATCAAGCCATTAACGTAATTTGATGAAAGGAGAAAGGACATGGCCTGTTACAACAAGCTTCCCTGGAAGCACAAGGCCAGCCCTCTGACACTATCTTTCAAAGGCTTCCAAGGTTTTCAGACACCCATTTAATCAAACACCTATTTACTCCGTGACCCTCTGGAGTACCAGTCAAGTGCTGGTGGGTTGTAAGATACACAGTTTTATCGCCACTTTCCTAACGTGAAGGGAACCAAAACCAGAACATGTTGCGGAGGGGCAGGGGGAGGAGGAGGAGGACAGGAGGGGAAAAGGTGAAAGCAATTTTTCCAATTGGCCTAAAGCAAGAGTTGGGCTGTGCAATTTCTTTTTTAGTCTGAAAACATTATGAAAAAAAAAAAACACATTTGTTTTATGAGCTTTTGGAAGAAAGTGCCTCAACACCCAGTGCAGCTCTTGGGGGAGGGGCGCGGGGGGCAGAAAAGCACTCCTGCTCCCAGGACCGGGGACTCCAGGAGACCTGGCTGAGACCCACACTGCTGAGTGCTGCTGAGCTGGAGCAGTCAGGTGGGCCTCCTTTTGATAGTCAGTCCCAAGAGCGATGGATTGTAAGGGCATTTCGGTTTCATCATCACCGAGGTGTTTTCAACAGAGTAAAAATTCCTGATTACGGAGGAATGTGATGAGGTTTGTTTTACAGAGTTATCAAAAACTTTGAACATTCTAAGAGATGGGGCGCTGAATGTTACCCACCGGCAGAGTGTGGGATGACTGTACTGATGAGTAACCTCTCTTTAGAGCAATAAATGAGATGCTGTACGAAAATAACTAAAAGAGCGTGAGCCAACTGACTGCCCAGAAGCCAAGTCACTCCAGCAGACAAGGTTTTTGCTTCTTTCTGTTTCTTTTTCCTTGCTGTGAGGGTTTAAAAAATATATATTTAGTTGCAACAATCTTAAAAATCAGGAGAGGTCATGTGAAAATGCAAGTATCTGGTTCCTTTTAAAATGGAGCGATAGGGCAATAGAAGGGAGGCCCACGCCTCAGCATGGTGCCAGCAAGCAGCTGAGGCTGAGAATTGGTTGACCCTTTAGATGGGCATGCAAGTGCTAGCTAGCATCACAGTTCCCACGACTTCCCTGACTATGCTGAGGTACATGCCTGGCCCTGTATTTGAGTTTGAAACCCCAGTAAATAGACGGAAGCCAATAACCTGGCCCTCAAATCTGGAAAGTATAACTTCCACATAAGCGGCAAGGCAGCAATTATATAGCAATGTAACAGGGAATAAAACATTAGAATGCAGTTTAAATCACTGTAGGCCTCACATTTAAAGTTTAGAATTACCCGCAAAATAAATTGGTCAGAATGAAAATGTGTTACAAAAAAGAGGTAAGAAATAGGAGCATTGACCCCTGTCTTTGAAAATGGACAACTGTAGAAAGGAGAATTTAGTTTTCCTTTCTTGCTCTTTAATGGGGTCTTGTCCTGAATCCTTTTGCAGACAATAAAGTCATAATTAACTTCAATTACCATACCTTGTCAATTTTGTCAAACCACCGTTTCCAGTAAAACTTCTCTAGTCAGGTCCTTTAGTACTTTCTAAGTAACTAATCCCAGCAGACACTGCAGACCTTATACTATCTGGCCACTCACCAACCTCTACGGGGATCTAGACCCACACTCAGCTGTGCGCCCTGCAGCTCCATGTGGGCTTCTCACTAGCACATGTACATGGAACCTTCCAAGCCTTCTTCTGCACCAACGTTCCCCATCTCAGTAAATGGCATCACCACCCCCTCAGACTCTTGTGAAGAAAGCTGGGTCAACCTGACACCTCCCTTTCTATTTATAGCCAATCAGTCCCCAAAGTCTTGTTCTTGGTCTGTAGAAATAGCTTCTTTACTTTTCTCCCTACTTCATTTCTTACCACTGCCTCTAATCTGTTTCAACAGCCAAGGCGACCTCTAGAAATCATTAACCTGATGATATCCAGCTCCACTCAGAACCCATCATAACTGACGTTGCTTCTAGAACCATTTAAAATTCTTTTCTATATATAACATCCTTTTTTTTTTTTTTTTTTTTTAGATAGAGAGGGAGAGCCAGTGAGGGCTGTGCGGGGAGGAGGAAGGAGAGAGGGAGAGGGAGAGAGAGAATCTTAAGCAGGCTCCGTGCCCAGTGTGGAGCCCAACAGGGGGCTCAATCTCACCACCCTGAGATCATGACCTGAGCGAAAATCAAGAGTTGGATACTTAACCGACTGAGCCACCCAGGTGCCCCTAGAACCATTTATAATTCTTAACATAGCCCTCAGGGCCCCACTTTGAGTACTCTCCCAACTGGTTACATGCCAGCCAGACTGGCTTTGCGGTCCCTTCTCACCTCAGCACCTTCACGCATGCTGTTCCCATTCCTCATATACTTTTCTCTCCTCTGCCCTGCCCCTGCTCTGCACCCTTCACCTCACTAACTTCTCATCCTCCCTCAGGGCTCAAATTAGTCACTTCTTCAGTGAAGCCTTTCCCCACCTCTATGAATATAAACCTCATAGCACCTGGACTCTTCCATCACAGCATATATCTGCATTATAATTATCTGATTGCTTATAAAATTTTGATATGTCCGTCTTTCCCTTTAACTGTAAGACCCATAAGGGCAGGGAATGTCTTTCCTATTTACAAACATATTACCATATTCCCACGTGCCTGATACATAGCCAGTGTTCCTATATTGAATGAAGGAATGGATGACCAATACCTATCCGTCAGATATAAACCTTAAATGGAGATCATTATGATTTGAGGCACACTGTTTTGTTATGTTTGTTTTGTTATGTCCAAAACAGTCATAGAAACATGCAGGGCAAATTATAACTCCAGGCACTAAGCCACAGTAACCAGTAAGTCCATTTATATGATTAACTAGGAAGATGATTATAATCACAGTGTGCCTCAAATTAAAACAGTTATATTTGAGGCATCTGCCTGGCTCAGTTGGAAGAGCATGTGACTCTTGATCTCAGGGTCGTGGGTTCGAGCCCCACACTGGGTGTAGAGATTACTTAAATAAAGAAAACTTAAAAAAAAAACCCCAAACCAACCAACCAAACAAAACACAGTTATATTTACAGCTTACAAAATCATTGTAGGGAAAGTATAACAGTACATGAAAACCTGGATATCTATATATGTTCTTAGGTTGGTGTGTTTTCGGTTCAGAGAATTAAGTTTTAGTTTTACTCTGATTATTGGTATTTCATAATGTCTGTCGTATGTTGGTATTCATATGTTGCTGTTGCAAGCAAGAGCTAAATGATTCCACACAAATTTGGTTCAATATTAAAATCTCTCTCTATATTAAATCAAATGTGTTGGCTAACCTAACAAAATATTGGTTGTTCAACAAATAATTTTCAAATATGACTGCCTGGGGGAGGCTGGTGGTGCCCACAGAAATAGTTAATTTTTAAAAATTATTCCCCAAAAGATCTTATTTCATCATTGATCTATAGTTTCTGTAGATTGTAGATCTGTAGATCTTTAGATTGTTCAAAAATGTACATAGACTTAGCAAGCTGTATTTCTTGAGTGTGTACTCTGTGCCAGGTACTATTCTAAGTGCTTTTTATATATGTACATTTTAATCTAACAAATCTATGAAGTGGGCACTGTTGCTAATATATTCCCCATTTTACCACATGAGAAAACTGAGGCACAACATAATTAGTAACTTGTCCAAAGTCATACAATGAGTAAGTCATGAAGCTAGGATTCATACCTAGCCACTCTCTCTACAGGGCCTTCCTTACTCCTAACCTTCCTTTCTCCTAACCTCTATGTTATGGCAAGAGCTACTTAAATGAATACCTTCCTTTTTACCTTTCACTTCTGTTTCTATTCATTATACCATTGACATATACTTTCTTTAATTACCAGGGATATGTTTGGAAATTATGTCATAGAACATTCTATCATTTTCATGATAATACAACGACTTTCTGTATCATATAATTATTATTTAGAATCTTGACTTTATGTTGCAAATATATGTTATAAACAGGTCACCAGTTAATTGTTATCTGATCATTTATTCCAGTTTCTTAACAATTAAAAAAATTGGGAATATCTTTGCTCCGTCTTTTTTTTCAGACTCCAAGATGAGAAGATTCATATAGGCAGTTTTGTAAAACCTATGACACCTTGTTTCATGGATGAGTCAAAGGTTTTTACCCAACAATTTTGTGATATCCTGAGAAACCACATGGCACTGAATTCTAGGCTTGTAAATCATGTGGTTACCTTGTAACTTATCAAATTCTTGTCACCCCAATCAACAAAACCTACAGAGAGAAAACTTTCTCCCTGGGTTGTTTTCCTGGTAGCTTGAAAATCGAAAGAAAAGACAAGGTCAAAAATGTGCTTGAACCAACATTTGCTTCACATTTAACTCCAGAATATTAAATAAATTCCCAAGGATTGTACTAGCCTATGTGAGGTCAAGCATGTTGTGAAAGGAGAGGATGACAATTGACCCTTTCTTAGAGCAAAACCTCCTGCCTTCCATCCCACCACTCAACTACAGAGTCAAGATCCTGAGAGTTGACAGCTTACTCCTCAGATAAATTCCAGCCTGCCCCAAATGAGCCATGTACTCATGAAACCAAAGAACTAGCAGAGACCTCTGGGACCTTCTATCCCAGCAGTTCCCAAATGCTCCCGCGGCCAAGATTCCATTTATCTCCTCCCCCTCATCTCAGCCATGAGCCATGGGTTTGGAAGACATTTTTCAACTTAACTGGATATCTTAAATATAATTACCTATATTTGTCAATGTTGCTCATCTGAGACACATACAAATATATATAGTCTGATCTTCTAATCCAAAACCTCCACTCCCCAATGACTTGAAATAATTTCCAACTCAAAGCAAGGAAACGAGATTACCTATGCAGTCTTATAAATAAAATTCAGACTTGCTCTTAGAACCCAACTGTTGTCTTCAAGGATGTTTAGATGTCTGGACCTGGAAAACAGTGACATATCCAATCTGGTACTTTACTGAAGGCCACAGAGACATAGTGACCTCCCCAAAACCAGCCTGAGAGGTAGACCAGAAACTACACACACAACGGATCCTCCCCAATTCTAGCCAGCCCAATAGGGTATAGGCCAAGTCACAGGGGAGAATATTGCTCACAGCTGAGATGAACTGCTCAGCCAAAATCTTACACCAAGACCAATTTCATATCAGAAAATGAGAAAGAGCATCTAAAACAAATTCGCTGGAGTCTGTTTTGTTGAGTATAATATGACACTCTGCAAAGGGGAATGAAAATCCAGAACTATGAGAAAAGCCGGGACTTGGCTATGAACTTTCATGAAAAGTGTGACAAAGACTAATGCAAGAGGTGAGAAATATTCAGAGTGAGTGTTCACGTCTTTACAGAAGAGGAGGAAACCCAAGGAAAACAAATTACATCAGTTAAGGCTAACAGGGTAGAGATAAGAGAAGTGAAAGAGCCAAAGGAGATAAGGTAAGCCCAAAGGGTTAAAGAGTATTAGGAGGGCAAATCTATCAGGAGGGAAAGGATGATGAGAGAGAAACTGGGGCTTCTAATAAATGAGCAAGGGCACAGAATTAATCACAAATCCAAAATCCGCTGAGATGCTGAACTCACTTTTTAAGTTAGTCTTCTTGGTGAAAAAGACCAAAAAGGTAAGAGAGAAAGAAATATGATGAATTTGAAAGGAGTGAAGGCCTTAGGAAAAATACCACTGACAAAAAACAGAAGAGGATTATCCATGTGTATGAGCATGCGTGAAACCAGCCCATCCCATTTCTCTGTAAAGGTGGTGATAACTACAGGACAATATAAACCAATTATGAAACAAGTACTGGATTTAGTCAAGCAACTGGTTTTTACTAGTTTCTAAATTAAACTATTTGATTGAATTAAATCTTTTTTGGTATGTTAATTTGAGACTTGAACAAACATATGAAGACATTTTGGTCCAATCCTTTAAATTTTAGACAAGGAAATTGTCACTCACGTTTTAGAGCCGAAGAAGCAGGGGTCACAGAGATGGTTAGTAGGTCCTGGAATTGAGACCAAAATCAAAGAGTCGTTACTCTCAGGCAGAACTTTCTGGATTTCAAACTGATTGCTATTAAGAACGATCTCTTATCAAGCTCCAATCACTGGCCAGTACTGACCACATTATCATATATAGAATTCTCTCAACAATCTGGTGACTTATGTATCCTACTTCTTTGCAATGAGGAAACTGAGCACTGGGAAGAATGAATAAGTGTCCAACTTTACAGTTGGTATATGAATATTTATTAGTTAATAGATTGCTTGGTGGTCTAATACAGATACCTTCTGTTTTAAGAAAACGTGCTAAGTGAACAATGAACTTTAAAAAAACCAGAGGTTATTCACCTCACAAATGTTCACATAAAAGCAATCACCATAGCATTCCTTGACTCTAGTGTCTTGAATTGATTTAAATATCTTAATATCGTGGATATTAAGTTCCTTGCAATTTTATTATTTAAAATGTTAAGAAGACAAATGTAAACAGTGCATCACCACACTACCTTTTTTCAAATGTGAATCAGTAAGACTAAATTATAGTCAACTCTTCAGAAATCCATCTATTTCGAACAAAGTGAGACCCTCCTATGGAAGCTAGAATCAAAGAGAATGTGATACTTTGGTTCAGCACTTCTGGAAGGGGCTTCAGCTATGCTCCCAGGCAAAATAGTGAACCTAGTGGGGAAGGAGACAGAGAGGTTGCCTTCACGGCACATGGAACAGGAAGTTTACCAGGGTATTCTCTGCTATAATCACAGCTATTCAGGGGTCACCTGAAGCCTAGCCACATCCCACTGATTATTCTCCTAGTCATCTAGCTGTCAACCTGCCGAAGACCATTCCTTTCTCCAGCTCAGAGAAACAGGAAATTATACTTTTTGAAACTATAAGAAAAGCATCCAAATGTGAGATAAAAAGAAATATTTATTTCTCAAACACTTTCCCAGTTGCAAAGGAAAGAAGTGGTCTGACAATGTCTTTAATAATAAAATTCCCTACCCAGGACTAAGTTTCTAAACTCATTTTGGCCAAAAATCACATGCCTTTAATTATTCATACATATTGCTTTATGTCTTCTAAGTAATTTGCTTCTAAAGCAGCCAAACTAGGGTGTGAGAGGGAAGGCTCCAGAGTTGGCTGGGTCTTGGTTTAAAGGCAGCTCTCCTGTTTACTTGGTCATGTCTTCTCTCAAAATCCAGTGTCCTTATATGTAGAATGAAAATATAATGTTACCTAGTTCGTGATCATTGTAAGAATTAAATTACATAAAACACATACAATCCAGGGATGACACGCACACAAAGTCCTTAGCATGATACTTTGCAGAGGGTAAATACTTAATATACAATAGAAATTATTATTATAGTTATTTTAAAATTAATTCAGCAGTCCACCAATCCATAATCAAAACATGTTTTCCCCTCTTAACAATTTGAATTTTCCTACCCTTTTTTCTTACTTAAAATTCTCATTTTCTTTGGTAAAGCAGGCAAATACATGTAATATCTGTTTTGCATATTTTTGAGAAGAAAACATAAATACATTTGATATAGGGAATATTGCAAGTATAGACCAAGGCATTTCTAATATCCTTCCCTTTATCAAGGAAACCAAAGCTCCATCTTCAGTGTTTCCTTGTATACAAGCATTTCTTTTTTTTTTTTTTAAGATTTTATTTATTTATTTGACAGAAAGAGACACAGCGAGAGAGGGAACACATGCAGGGGGAGTGGGAGAGGGAGAAGCAGGCTTCCTGCAGAGCAGGGAGCCCGATGCGGGGGGGGCTCGATCCCAGGACCCTGGGATCATGACCTGAGCCGAAGGCAGATGCTTAACGACTGAGCCACCCAGGCGCCCCGTGTACAAGCATTTCTAATCAAATCTAGTCCTAGAAAGAGAGTAATTGCCTAAGAAATGTCTCTGTTGGTGGGTATACAGTGACATGGAGAGAAATAAAGAACTAACAAGGTGCTAAGCCCAATTGGCGGATAAACCATGTCTGGCCTTGGGTTTGAGCTTCATAGCAAACAAAGGAACATTTACCAAGCCTCTCCAAGAAATGGGTGCAAACTCCAGGAAATTCAGCACAAACTATGGATATGAACAAGATTGACATAAGAAAATTGATGGGTATAACCAAAAGGTAACTGCTTGGCTATAAATAAGGAATTTGACTCCACTTCTTTGTCTTTATTATATATCTTCCAGGAAAACAACACTGCCTCTAAACTTAAGTGGTCTGGCATATTAAAAACAATGCCTTCTGCCTCTGTGAGATAGTTTGGACAATGAAGCACCATGAACCCATCCACTGCTTATATAACACATGGCTGTTTGACATTTGCCAAGGCCTCTGCCAGTGGAATTCAGACACTTTCAGCCAAAAAGCAAAAGAAGGTGAGAAACTCTGGAAAGTGATGAAGGAAAGCAGTTATGACCAAATGCCCAAGTCACTAGAACTAGAACACAGCAAGTGGGGCGCCTAGGTGGCTCAGTTGGTTAAGCGTCCGACTCTCGGTTTGGGCTCAGGTCTGACCTCAAGGTTGTGAGATCAAGTCCCGTGTCGGGCTCCATGCTCAGTGTGGAGTCTGCTTGAGTTTCTCTCTCCCTCTCCCTCTCTCTCAAATAAATAAATCTTAAAAAAAAAAAAAAAAGAACATAGCCAGCCCATGGTGGGAGGAGACCTTTGAAAGCAGGGAATGTGCAGCCTCTGGAGAATCCCAAACCAGTTGTACATTTTGTCTGAGAACAGTAGGTTGTCATCAGAGGAGAAGTGTTAGTATTCCTCAGAAAGATAGTAAATGTGAAACCCTGGAGTATGTAACATTGCTAAAGCTGATTTTCCATAATTAAGGTATTTATGATGACACAAAGTTAAAAATCTATTCAGGCTCTGAGCCATCTCTCAGAGCCTGGGCTGTGGTCCCACCCATTCATTTCAAAACCCTCTGAGCTCATGCGCCATGTCTTACCCAACCTCTAGTCTTTGTGTACACAGTGTTACTGCATCCCTTGATGCTGGTCTAACAAGTGTACAACTTCTTTAAAATCCTTCCAAAAGTTAACAATGAAGCTAGAATTTAGAAACACATTCACCAAATATCGTACTTGCTGTTTTTTAGTGCAACCTGCACGGTCTTCTGTCTTGGTGTTCCCTCCCACACAGATTTCGGTTCCATCTAACCCAAGGGGAACACATAAAGCAGCTTTTTAATTTCATTTTTTTGGTCTAATTAAGGATTGGTCAGTGTGGAGTTTTCTATAGAGAATCATTTTTTAGACACTAGAGAAATACAGCCACATGTGAAAAGTCAACAAAGGATACAGATAGTGTTCAGAGACAGCTTAGGGTAATATATAATTTTTCCTTTTGGTTATCCTATTAGCATTATTGAATATAGATCCGATTTTCCAGAGGCAAGTGTTTTCAGACAGGATTTCTGTAGCCCAGGCTCTCTGCTCCAGCAGCCCACCAGTGACATGAAAAATCCCTCAGTAAAGTTTAGTGTGATGGTAGGCCAGAGACCAAACATGTTTCCTTCTTCTCTTCGCCGATCCTGTTTAATGTAAGATTATGAGCATTTGCTCTTCCTCCAGAAAAGGTTCCTGCCGTCCCTGCTTGGTGCCTTGTTCCTCTGCTTGCTCGATGGCAGCAGGCACGAGGTCCTGAACCTCTGTCTTCATGCAGGCCAGCTATTTTCTCAGCCATTTGTTTTTCTGGAATGTCCTCCCCGACTCAGCCCCAACACCAAGATTGCTGTTATCAGTGCTCAAATACCAGTCACTCCCCTATGAAGTAAGCCGAGATACGCCAGCAGTCCCAGCGAGGCAGGGAAACGCGGGCATCATTAGTTTTCAGGGTTAGAAATTCACTGTCAAGCTCCCTATCTGTGGGGCCCTCCCAGATAAACAGTAGATGGGGGCTCCCAGCACATTCCTTTCACACTCACTAATTCCAGGAGAACGCTCTGCTGCCTAACCCAATGCCAGTGCATCTCCTGAAGCCCGCTCGCTCGGTAGTAATTAGGAAAATGTTCTTCCTGGCCTCTCGGCTGTGATGCTGTGGGCAAATCTACAGCCTTGTCAGTTAATATTCAGGGCTGGGCATTTTACCCTTACGAGAAACGTTATGGACAATTCAAGTTATTTCACAAGAGGCTACACATTGGAGATTCACATGCATAGGATTCCTACTGCTGGAATTTCTAGTCTAGAACAAAACATGCACTTACCCTTTTTGGATGTTTCAAATGATTTTTTGAAAGGTAAATAGAATTAAGAAGTTAAAATCCCCCATCTCACCTAACTATTCTTTAAACAATCTGCCATAACATTGTCAGTATTCCATAAGGGCTTTTCCCCTCTTGTTTTTTTTTTTTTAAAGATTTTTATTTATTTATTTGACAGAGAGAGACACAGCGAGAGAGGGAACACAAGCAGGGGGAGTGGGAGAAGGAGAAGCAGGCTCCCTGCCGAGCAGGGAGCCCGATGCGGGACTCGATCCCAGGACCCTGGGATCATGACCTGAGCTGAAGGCAGTCGCTTAACCAACTGAGCCACCCAGGCACCCTTTTCCCCTCTTGTTAAGTCATGTTCTGATCTTAGAATGCTTTCCCAATGACAATGACAAAAAATCGGTTTTTAATTGGGCCTACACCTTGACTCTCTCCTTTCCAAAGGTGCCTGTGGACAACAAGGGGAGTCATAAATATAGAATGGAGGTAGATATTAGCCCACAATGTCTGCTCTTCTCTTTGGTGCCTTCCCAGCATCTTAGATAAGATTTGTTTCTGAAATCCATCCATGCCATTGTGCTTACGGTGAATCTCCTCCATCTTCTCTGATCATCAGTTTGTTCTTGCCCCATCACTATAGACATTCTTCTCCTGGACCCTCATCCCATCTCTGCTGAACACCTCCACTTGAATTTCCTTCCAGCTGCTCAGGCTTAACAGGTCAAAACCAATCTCACCATCTTTGCCTCTCCACCCAACCTCCTTCCTCTCTTGACTTCCCTCTTTCTGTTCATGGCACTTCTATTCTCCTAGGGCATCCTGTCCAGGCTCTAAAATCTTAGAACTCTCCTGGACTTAACCTTTCCCTCACTGTGGTTCACCTCTAATTGCTGCCACACTGCTTTTTATTCTAGGTCCTCCATGTCCCTCTCATTTTGTCTTTGTAAATTCATACTGTCTCCACTCTAGCTAGGGAGTCATTTGTTGACCCCCTCCTGTCTTATTCTAAGTACTTTCTGGCAGCTCTCCCCACCACCAGGCTCTTATTCCTCTCCATTGTACTTGTTAGGGACACAGTTCTCTTCCAGATGCCTGCCATTGATCTTGTCCTTCCTCTGCTCAGATGCATTTGGTGCCTCCCCATTCTCTATGGGAAAAAAGTCCAAAGTCTCATTTCTGACAAATGTGACCCTCTGTGGTATTTTTTTCCCAATCTATTCAACACTTTATTTTTTATACCAGTAAGCCTTTTTACCTACCCTTTTTTTCAGTCTGAAAGAATTACGAGTACTTAAACACACACAATAGACTCCCAGCTCTGAACTTTACTTACCCAAATTTATGCCAACAAAAACCCTTTTTCCTTCTCTGCTATTGAAATCTTACCTATTCCTCAATGCCCAAATGCCATAAAATAAGCCCCCATTTCTCAGATGAAAGATAATTTCTCTATCCTTGATTTTCCAGAGTATTTTGTACTTCCATTATGGTAGCACATAGTAGGAGGGGCTTCTTTATACTGTAGTAACTTATTTGCCCAATTAATCACATCTAGCCCTTTGTCACCTTGAGAGTAAAGGCTTTTTTTTTTTTTGTATATTCCCACAGTAGCCAGCATAAGTCCATGAATTTAGCAGAAGATATTATTATCTGAGATGAACAAATGTATCACTTGAACTTGAAAATCTCCTTACCCACAAAGGGCATTCTGCCTGGCCCATAAAGCTCCAGTATTTAAATAAAGTAGTATTTTTTGCAATCTGTGCTGCTGTCTTTTTTCTCCCGCAAATATGGTAGAGTATATGGATGGGATAAGGAGATGAGGTTATGAAACATTCCTTCAGCAATCTTTAATGAAAGATGTATCTAACTCCTAATCTTAACTATTAAATGTTTCATTCTACTCTGTAGAAGGAAGAATAATGGCCTCCCAAATATGTCCCAACACTAATCCCCCAAACCTCTGAATATGTTAAGTGATAGTCAAAAGGGACTTAGCAGATGTGATTAAGGTTGCTCATCAGATTACCTTAAAATAAGGAGATTATCCTGAATTATCTGTGTGAGCCTAATGTAATCACACGAATCCTTAAATTTGGAAAAATTAATCAGCCAGACAGTCAATCAATGAGATGTGATGCAAGAAGAGGCAGGGTAGATTCAAAGTGTGAGAAGGACTCAACCCACCGTCTTTGGCCTTGAAGAGTGAGGAAAGGGGCTACAAGTCAAGGAATGTCCAGCCTCTAGAAACTGGGCATGGACCTCAGCTGACCTGCAGGCTATAGATCCTCAGTCCTACAATCACAGGAATTCAATTCTGCCAACGACCTGAATGAGCAAGGAAACAGATTCTTCCCTGGAGCCTCCAGAAAGGAATACAGTCCTGGTAACACCTAGTTTTAGCCCCATGAGATCTATATCAGACTTCTGATCTACAAAACTCTAAGATAAGACATGTGTGTTCTTTTACGCCACATTTGTGGTAATTTGTTAAAAAAGCAATAGAAAGCTAATATACTCTCCAAGTAGCCATTCAGATATACTTGACCTATGCTGGTTTGAACTGGCTAGAACAAATAGAGTGTGCTTACTTATTGAAATAGAAGCCTAAAGGCATGTTTTGGTGTTTTGGGTATGGTATTCCTCCAAAGCACTGTGAGTAATGTGGTATATTCATTCATTCATTCTTTTATTCACTCTTTCTACAAACATTTCCCCAATACCCATTGTCTACACTCAATTTTTAGAAAATAGGTTATTAGTTTTAATTCTTTTTTTTTTTTTATTTGAGTAAGTTCTATGTCCACTGTGGGGCACGACCTGAAGATCTTCACGACCTGAAGATCAAGAGTCACAGGCTCTACTGGGGCACCTGGTGGCTCAGTCAGTTAAGCATCTGACTTGATTTCAGCTTAGGTCATGATCTCAGGGTCGTGAGATTGAGCCCCGCTTCGGGCTCTGTGCTCAGTGAGGAGTCTGCTTAAGATTCTCTCTGTCCCTCTCCCACTGCCCCTCCCCTCACTTATGCTCTCATGCGTGCACGCTCTCTTATCTCTTTCAAATAAATAAATAAATAAATAAAACCTTAAAAAAAAAAAAAAGAGTCACATGCTCTACCAACCAAGCCGGCCAGGCACCCTGAAAAGGTCATTATTAATATCAAAACATTATTTCCAAAACCTAAACTCTGATCCCTTTGTGCCCTGACTTAGGTGTCTGTCTTTGCACTTTCCTCTAGGGTCTCATTCCTCACAACAGCTTTCCTTAAGGACTGCTATTATCTGGTTACTGGCTTGTTCAAAATTCTCAAATAGCTCTTCACTGCCTTTAGGCTCAAATCCAAATTCCTCAATCTGGCATGCAAAGTCTCACAACAGGCCTATCCAAAGAATCTTCTCTCCCATAACTTCTCAGCCCAACCCACACTCCCACCCCCGACGCACTCTCCACTCAGTGAAGGCTGCACTCTGACCCTAAAAATGCCACTTTCAGCCTTGACAAAAGCCTTTGATCCTGTGCTACCAGGTCTGCATGTCACCGGTCTTGCCCTTTCAACCCAGCCTATCCCTCAGATAGGCTTGTATCTTTCCTCCAAGGGGCCTTTCCTAAATATACCAACTCAGAATAACTCCCCACTCACACATGTTGCCCCACATCTTATAATAATCACCCAGTTCCAGGTCTTGATCCGCACTTATGTCACATTTGTTGGTATCGCTCCCCAGCTGGATCACAGAGAAAAGTATTGATGAATTAATGATTTTTAATATCTGTAGCTCACCCCCCACCCTGGCAATAATGCTGGGTAAATAATAAATAATACTAAAAATTACTTACACAGACAGTGCTTACCAGGCTGTGGGCATTATTCTAAGTGCTATACCAATTTTAGCTCAGTTAAAATTCAATCTTATCAGTTAGATTAATATTTTTATCTCCATTTTACAGATAAAGAAACTGAGGCACAGATACTCAATATTAAGTTGAGTGGGTATGAAGCTACGGAAACAATGTCTAATATGTAAAATAATTGGAATCTGTAAAATGATGGATGATTGGAAAATTCACAGTCGGGAGGCTTGAGTTTTGTTTTATTTTTACATAATGGAGAGTAATTTATGTCTAACCACCACAAATCAGGAAGACTATGCAACATACCTCTTTTAACAAAAAAGTGAAGTGAATACATAATCAATTGCACAAATCCCAAATACTCTTGAGTGGATTTCAGGTTATATCCATTACACTAAGCTACCCATCTAAGGCTAATAGAGACTGCATTTCAGTTATGTTTGGCAGAAATGTAAAGTTGTAATCTTTCTCTATTTCATCGTAATCTGCATCTTACCATAGCTCCTGAGTCTTCTGCCCCGTGGAGTTATGTGTGTGGAGGTTTTAGTATTTGTTCATTGGTGGCGGTGGTGGTGATGTCTACTTCATTTCAAAAACCACTGTAAGCCCTTAAGGAAAGCCCCCCGTGGACACTGATGTTCAAGAAAAAAAATCAGCCCACTCCGAAGCTAAGCCTTTTCATGCAGGGACTCCCAAAAGCTGCACTGGAGTTGTGTTAATACTAGTGAGTTTTTCAAGTACACGCCTAAAGCAACCACAGCCCACAGCAGTTAAAGAACGAGCACAAATTATACAAAATCCGACTTCTGGCTCCTTGAACAATGTCTACATTGTTGCCATCAGCCAGGTGATAATTCTCAGCTCAGAACTCTCCATCAGTTATCTTGCACTTTTTAATGATTTATTCACACTGTGATTAATTTATAAGCTCCTTCTCGCTCATCAGGGGATAACAAAAATAGTCTGTCTGAGAAGCAGTTTAAGTAAAGGTCAAGGAAATCTTAGAAATTTAGCTGTACTGAATCAAAGCAGCTGTACAAGCTTTTCCAATCAAGATGATAGAAGTGTTATCTGTAGGCCCCGGGGCCCCTCCCAGACATTTTCTATTCTTATCTCCGGTGCCACTGGCCATCAGGAGAAGCACAGGACCTGGTGTAAATTCTATAGTGGAGCACTGTTTTCAGTGAAAGATAAACAAAAAACCTATTCCTCCCATCTGGGGATACTCGAATCTCCCTATTTTTCCATGTGAGAAGTGAGGCAGAAAGATCCGTAGTTCCTCTGAAATGTCACAAATGTTTTACAGGGATTGGCAGGCCTCCTCCCCGAAACACAGCGCGCCAGGGTCAGGGGCAATTCGCTGCCCTCACTCTTCCGTGGCATCCAACTAACTCACCAGCAGTCACGCAAGGACATATTGATCTTTCTACAGCTTGCTGGGCAATGAGCTGCAGTACAAAGATAAAAGGGATCATCAACTTGCCAAAATAGAATCTTCTGCCAACCCTTGAGAATTCTGGAAGAGGGAGAAGAAGAACAAATCATCAACTAATGGGAACTCATGCAATATAAAAATCATAGCAAACCCTCTTCTTTTGTACTGAGAGATGGCTTTGCTTTGGGGACAGAGTTCGTATTCTGAGGTCCGTAAGAACTACATGATTTGGATTTTGTGGCTTCTTGGTCAGCCTACTGGGTGGAAAGTCCTTGAGGTCGAGAGTCACAAATTGACCAGCCCAAATCCATCCGTTATGTGGTTCTGGGCAGTTTTTCCAAAAACTCTGCTGCTTTCGGTATCTCCTTTGTGGTGGTGGTCCTTCGTGAAAACAGACAAAACGCACTTTAGATCAAACGTCGCTCTCCGTCTTCACATCAGCCATCCAGTCTACTTCCAAAATAGATCCCAGAACTTGGAATATTCTCAGAATATTCCCTTCAGCTGCAAGAAAAGTGTGGCAAAGAGGAGCACATAATCAAAAGACTGGCCTGGGTAATCGCATGCAACAAGGGAGAGGATAGAAAAGGCTGGAAGAGGTTTGTGATATAAAAGCCCACACTGTCAGCAGAACATATTGAGACATATTTTCTGCCTGAAACAATAACAATCATAAATGAACTATTGTTAACACAAAAATACCAAATACTGGTAAGAGCTGTCATTTTGGTTTTCTTTAGACATGATAAATTACATTTGCAAATTAGTGTCTGATCTGAGATGACATGGAACAAATGGTAATATTTACATTCTGCACATTATCCTTGTCAGATTAAGCTGCAGTTGGCCAGTGTGGATATAAAGAGGCCTCTGGAGGCTTGTCTGCTAAACCAGCATGTAAATTGTCTCTAAACCATCCACACGTCTACATTTATTATCTCCTCAAACCAGGCACAGCCATCCCATTTACATGTCAGTTGTACCAAGTTAGGGTAACTTTACCAGGGGAAGGGACTAGTGATGAGAAATGCCTCCAAGAAAGTACTCCGAAGTAGGTTACGGCCCACAAAACACATTTTGTAAGATGTCAAAGATTTCCTTTTTCTTTAGCAGTTTACGAGGGAAGGGGAGAAGAGGAAGGAACTGGCATCGAAGTGGTCAGTATTCATCGAGGTGGGTCCTGATCTCAGGTGATTCTCCTGAATTAACCTCTCATAGAGGCATCGTTATACCCATTTTACAGATGTGGACATTGAAGTCCAAAGACATTGAGTAATTCGCTAGTCTAGTTGGTGAGGACAGAGTTACTATCTGAATCAGGGATAATGGACCCCCCAAATCTTTGTACTGTGTCACTCTGACACTGGCCTTAACTAGAAATGTCTGAATTGGATGGCAGGTCTTGGGTTTTCTAGAGTGTAGCCTAACAAAGAGAACATCAGGAATTGCCCTACCTTGCAGAAATGTAGTTCAAAGAGAAGGCATGGGGAATCGCTGCTAAGCTTCCTCACAGAATGCAAAGCCCAAAACGAATTCCAGCCTGGCTCCCTCCATTTTCATCATAAAAACTGCAAGTGAGGATTAGAAGGTCCCTCTGAAGGTGGCTTAATTTAACTTTATATTCATCATGGAACACTACATCAAAAACTAATGATGCAATGTATGGTGATTAACATAATAAAATTAAAAAAATTTAACTTTATATTAATCCTGTCTTTAAAATTAAGCCTCACAGACATGAAATGCAAAATGGCATGAGAAAAATAAGTTGCCTTTCTTGATCCCAAAATTTGTGGAGGAAAGAGGAAGCGGGTAACGAAAAAGAATCAAAGCAGTCTCTGCTTATTCCAGAGAAATAAAACCTTATGATTAGATTGGCCACTTTCATAAACCCAATTCTAGAATCATTTTCTAAAATGAAGCTGTTAATTAGTGGATCTCATTACGATCCTGATTTAAACCACGCAATTGGAAAAGGGCATTTTGAGACATTTCATGAAATTTAATTGTGGATCAGGTACTAGATGGTATCAATGAATTATTGTTGTTAAAGGGGATAATGATACTGTAGTTAGGTATGAAAATGCCCATTTTTAAAGAGATATGCTCATCATGAGGAAGGATGAAATAACACTGGATGTGGAATTTGTTTTAAAATTCTTCAGCAAAAAAAAACAGTCAAAAGAAACAAGTGGAAACATCTTGGTACTCTTGAATTTGAGTATTGGAGCTAAGAAGGTTTATTACATAATTCTCATGCATATGTGTGTGTGTTTATAATGGCTCATAATTTTTTTTTTTAATAAAGCCTCTTGGAATACAGATCTGATTCATTCAAAACACATCTTAAAAGCAGTATGTTTTAAAATGTGTTTGAATCTTCGGCTTCACCAAGTTTACTCAACCAGAGTAATTAGTGGGCAGTCCTGGGAAAGCCTGCCGCAAGATTCTGCAGTCTGTCAATATCTTCTGCTTATTCCCTAACAAGAAACCTTAGAGAAGTTACTAGGATGACACGAGGAAGGAAGTGCTAAAATTGCCAGTGTTAATAAGACATGTTTAACTCGCTATTCAGGGAAAGAGGTCTGTAAACTACAGAAGAGAGTGACATTACTATAAATCATCCTTTAGGGTCTAGCCTTGCTGTGGGGGGCTACTGCTTTACACGATGCCTTCCATTAGTCCCATTTTCAATCAAAGCCAGGACACTAGCCTACTTTGCTTACAGAGAGATTTTCACATGCTCCGGAGGGGTCACAGAAGGTACTAGGGGAAGAGGACATGTGAGCTAAGAAATGGACTCTCTGAAACAAAGGTCGCACATGCTGTCCTGCTGGTAGCCTCCACGTTACCCAGGGAGCCACGCACATCTGGGTTCCACGGAGACGCGTGGATGCAGCCTGCTCTCCAAGGACAGGGCAGAGTGGCCTCAGCCATCAACACATCATGTCTTCGAAATGTTGGAAGATTTCTTTTTTAATGAAAGCATCTTTTTAGAAGAAATCTGTGAAATGCCAGTTCACTTCCATGCTAGGGAAGACGCGTAAATATGATTGCGGGGAACATCCATATCATGAGCCAGAGGAGACCGTGCTGTGACAGAGAACTTCGGACAACACAAAGTGTTTTTCAAAGTGAAGTCAGAAGCCATCACCTGAATTGGAATCACTTCGGAAATTTCTTAAAAATGCAGCTTTCTTGGTGCAGCCACTCTGGAAAACAGTATGGAGGTTCCTCAAAAAGTTGAAAATAGAGCTACCATACGATCCAGCAATTGCACTACTGGGTATTTACCCCAAAGATACAAATGTAGGGATCCAAAGGGCTACGTGCACCCCAATGTCTATAGCAGCAATGTCCACAATAGCCAAACTGTGGAAAGAGCCAAGATGTCCATCGACAGATGAATGGATAAAGAAGAGGTGGTATATATATATACAATGGAATATTATGCAGCCATCAAAAGGAATGAGATCTTGCCATTTGCAATGACGTGGATGGAACTGGAGGGTGTTATGCTGAGCGAAATAAGTCAATCAGAGAAAGACATGAATCATATGACCTCACTGATATGAGGAATTCTTAATCTCAGGAAACAAACTGAGGGTGGCTGGTGTGGTGAGGGGTGGGAGGGACACTGGGGAGGGTATGTGCTATGGTGAGTGCTGTGAATTGTGTAAGACTGTTGAATAACAGAGCTGTACCTCTGAAACAAATAATACATTATATGTTAAAAAAAAAAAGATAGTAGGAAGGGAAAAATGAAGGGGGGCGGAATCGGAGGGGGAGAAAAACCATGAGAGACGATGGACTCTGAAAAACAAACTGAGGGTTCTAGAGGGGAGGGTGGTGGGGGGATGGGTTAGCCCAGTGATGGGTATTAAAGAGGGCATGTATTGAATGGAGCACTGGGTGTTATATGCAAACAATGAATCATGGAACACTACATCAAAAACTAATGATGTAATGTATGGTGATTAACATAACATAATAAAAAAATGCAGCTTTCTGGGGGTGCCTGGGTGGCTCGGTTGGTTGAGCATCAGATTCTTCATTTTGGCTCAGGTCATGATCTCAGTGTCTCGAGACAGAGCCCCACATTGGGCTCTGCGCTAAGCAGGGAATCTGCTTCAGATTCTCTCTCTCCCTCTCCCCCCACTCTCTCTCTCTCAAATAAATAAATCTTTAAAAAAAAAAACTATTAAATTAAGAAAATGCAGCTTTTCTGACTTTGGTCCAGATCTATTATATCAGAATATTTGGGAGAGGGACCAAAAAAGCTGCCTTTTCAATGAAATTTCCCAGATTCTCCTGCATAGAAGCTTGAGAACTTCTATTTATCCTCTTTGCTTTCACTGCTTCTTTGCCTTTAATACCTATCAGTTACTCCCTCCCTGGGAGTTCCCCTTGAGCTTCATCTTTGTAGCTTTGTAATATGTGCTCCCTTCATTTCCCCTTAAGTTGGACTCAGAAGGCCACTACTTGATTGAATCTTTCATGCCCTAGCAATGAGCACCTGAGTCCTGTCCCTTCTCTGAGCGCACATAGCCTCTGTTTTCCCCAGCACAACTTCCCATATTGCATTTTAATTGCCCATTTACTTCTTACTTGTTGAGTTCCTTTGCTAAAGGGACTGCTTGGTATAGGGCAGGCATTCAATATTTGTTCATCAAATAAGGAAAGGAAGAATTGTTTCTGACTCATAATTCTTACTACTTAAAGCTAATTCTCTTATTTCAGGAATTATACAGCAGGCATTTTTTTCAAACTTTCTCTTCTTTCCCATCCTCAACAAAAACATCATTGAAACATTCATTATACATTAGGGACATATAAGAAAATAGTATCATAGACTGGATTTCTCAGAAGTTACCCATCTTTTGGTGAGATTGAATTTCCTGATGAGATTTAGCTACTATCCTCCACATCCTCAGAAAGTAACCAACACAAAAATCTTTGCAAGGTAATGAGCAGACTTGGAAATTGCAAAGAGGAAGTGCACACATAAGATGATTTTTAACCAAATCTAGAAACAGAAGAGCTGAAAAGTAGGGTCTTTTGAACTAGTTTTTATTATTTATGTCCCATATGCTTATAAAAGGAAAAAGATCAAGGTGGTTTCTGATAAAAGACACATATTCAACTGGATCATTCATGAAACTTAAAAGATCAAACATCTACTTGTTCTTCACAGTGATACAGATTGGGAGGACCAGGTCTGTGGTTTATTTATAGGAAATTTGGCATAGAGCTTAGTGGGTAATACACCAAATGTTTGATTTTGTAATTTGGGAAAGATAAAGGGCAGTCATTTTTTAATATAATGTAGACTAACTTTGAGTGTGTCCTATAGGAGCTATACCTGACAAGTTAATTACTAAGATCGAATGCATTTGATAATGTTTTATAAATATGAATGTGCTTAGGATCTTATGTACTTACTTTTCTCGTTTCTTTTTGTCTTCCCAAGAGTCTTGCTATTCTGGTAACCCAAGAGATGTTGTTCATTCATGAAATAGTCATACTTCCTTTCAACCTTCTAATGATCCTTTAGTATCTGTTAAGCCAGGAAGCTTAATGGAAGACAACTAATGAAATTAAAGGTCTTTTCTATGCCTCCACCACCTTTACCTTCTATCTTGACATTCCAAGCTTGTGTACCATGACACTCAGAGCTAGTAAGTTTAATAAACTGGACCTTGAGTCCAGTTTAAAGAATCCAACTCAAGAGGCATTAACAATTAATGATTTAGTTATCATTGGCTGGTGATGTATTAAAAGTTTATCCTGTGCTTGTAGGAAAAAAAGTCCTCCCAATCCAGCTTTTCCATAATTGGAAACTTATCTTCTGACAAATCTTGCATTTGAATCCTTAAATGTTTATGTCAGGTTACAATATAAAATAAAATTGAGAAAACTGTTGTTTGGGGGCTAGAACACCAAGGAATATACCTGCACATTTGCAAGAGGAATACACAGTCTTAAATAATACCCAGTGCTCATTACATCACGTGCCCCACCAGTGTCCATCACCCAGTTACCCCATCCCTCCACCGCCTCTCCCCTCCAGCAACCCTGAGTTTGTTTCCTGTGATTAAGAGTCTCTTGCTACATGTACCAACTAAATCAGAAATCATTCCTCTAGAGAAAACTGATCATCATAGTCCTGTCCCCTGTCAAAGTTACATTGCTGAGGTACAGAATTTTGAACTAGGCTGGATTCTCTTAGGGTTTTTAATTGGTAAGCAATAATAAACAAATTTGACTAACATAAAAAATAGAGTTTTCTGGAGAGATAGTGGGTAGCTCACAAAAGAGGGTTTTTTTTTTTTTAAGATTTTATTTATTTATTTGAGAGAGAAAGAGAGAGAGAAAGGGAGGGAGAGCAAACAGGAGGGAGGGGGAGGAGGAACAGGGAGAGGGGCAGAGAGAGGGAGAAAGAGACTCTCCTCTGAGCAGGGAGCCTGACCACAGGTATGGGGCTCCATCCCAGGATCCTGAGATCAGGACCTGAGCTGAAGGCAGATGTTGAATTTGACTTAACCACCCAGGCACCCCACAAAAGAGTTTTGAAAGTCCAGACGATAAGGCTCAGAAACAGGATAGGAACTAGAGCTAGTACAGATGGCTCTGGCACTTAGTCAAAAGGAAATACTTAACCATCTCATATGGTTACATTTCCTTTACTGATTGTCAGGAACGAATGCTTTCCAGCCATTTCATCTACCAACCTCTTCCTCTGTCATCTTTGTAAATTGACTAATAACTGAGCATCCAGAGAGAAAATAACTGATGGGTTTAGCTTGGACCATGTGACTCCATCTTTGTTAGAGGACAAAGTACCTTGTTTTATTTCTCCACCAAGAAGCCCCAAAATAAAATCAACATGCTGTTCAAAGGGCAATAATATTAGAGGGCAAAAATACTAATTGATATCATTAAAGTGTCTACTGAGTTCTTAATCTGGACTTATTACAAATGAAATGATTTGTAAATTTTTGTAAATTTTTACATGGATATAAAATCTTCAGATTTTTTTTTAAAAGTGTAAGTCACAAAGTGGCTAGAACTACTACACAGCATTGCATATAAACATTTTTCTCCAAAATCCAAATGTCTTGGAAACAAGTAATCTTAAAGTTCAGCAGGAAATCTTTGCTTTTAGTTTCCATTCTTTTGTACTTTAGGAAAGGACGCTTAAAATTTGTCCAGGGATTAGAGGGGGAAAAAAAAAGATGCCTCATTTTGACATTCAATGTTTGTTGAGATGCTGATAATTAACTCTTCAGAACTGGGCAGATAAAGTTTACCTGAGATGGGGAGCAGGGCACTCAACCAGCCTTCCTCCCCGTCTATCTGCTTGCTTGGCAGAGCCCAACCCTGGATGAGTCCAACCACCTGCCTTCTCTGGACAACTGTGGGCAGACAAAGTAGTGCTTAAGGAAGATGGACAAGTTCATGACCACTGGCCCTCCTCAGCCATCCTCCCATCACTATTCTTGGTGAGCTCACTCTCCTTCATAATGCCTATTTAAAAACTTCTCCACTCTCTTCAAACTCCCTCTACTTTCTCCGCATTCTGAAGCATCCAATAAAAATGCCTTCATATCCAGTTTATTGTTGGGTACTTGAGCCCGCAAGCAGAATAGAACCCTACTACCATCCTTGGACAGAATCAACAGGCCCACACGCAACACAGTTCTCTTCTGGGATTCCCAAATGAGCAGAGAGATTGGGAGATGGGAGGAGGGGGGACTCTTTCCAAATGGCCCATCAAACTTTTTAGATAAAAACAAATACTTTCACAGTAAAAAATTGTATTTCATCCATCTTGACACAAATGTCTCTAAAGAAACCCAACTCCATTTACTCTCATTTGAAGATCATTAAGAAATCTTCCGATTTATAACTTATTATTGGGTTTATGAATCAATCTTCTATGTCCTTGGGACCGAAATCAATTCCTTGGAGCCTGATCACTACCACAGAAATAACAAAATCCAGACCTTTAAATTGCAAAGCCAGGGGCCAGACTCTAGATCTGAGACGGCCCCCAAATTAGGCAATAATACCATGTGAGGCTTGGCTTAAGAGGGTCAGCTGGTCTTACCTGTATTATGTCTTTATTACAACCATTATGCAATTTTTCTGATTATCACTTTTAGGAATGGTCTGACTCAAAACATCAACTCTGACTTCCTAAAGGGTAAATATCAACTTCCCTTCCTTTGTACTGGTTAGTGCCTATAAGGAAAGCACAAATGTTCTTTATTTTCTTTGCTTTTTCCAGTGGAGTTGATGAATGTTTCTCCCCTTCTGGGTGTAATTCTGAAGTCATTAGAGGAGGCTGAAATTAGTGGGAATTTCAAGTTCACACACATTATAGCCTCACTGACTTGCTTTTAGGGTCCTCTCAAAATAAACATACTGTTTCTTGATCAACGCTTGATTTAAGTTCAGATTCATCTGTCCAGAGCAGCTCTCCCAGATTTTAGCCTGAGCAGATCTCAAATGTGGAACAATGGCAGATCAATGCGTGTTTGCTCAATAAATGAATGGAGTATAATCCAGCTCAGTGCAGGTGACAAAGGAGGGGCAAGATGAATTGCTGAGCTCTCTTTCATGATCTGATTTTAAGACAGAATTATGAATGGAAGGGAACAGAGGCTTTGGCTCCATTTGGAGATGAATGGAATGGCACTTTTAAAAATAAAAAATACCATTAACCATGGCTACTCAAATCAATTATTCTTTCACTGGGACTGACTCATTTAGTGAGAACAGCAAGTTTATACATTTATATGTGTATCACCTAGTCTTAACCTCTCCACCAAAAAGTCTAAAGTGACTCACTGTCTCTTTACAAGAATTTCCAGATCTGTTGTGGTTTTGTAATGGGTCAACTTGGCTGAGCTGGAAATGTGCTTCTCAAAATTCCTCTCCTACACGGCTTCTGGTTAAGAAGAGCCACAAGAGAGATTTTGCGTGAGAGTTGGAAGACAAAAGTGAGGCAGGTGTTCCAGCCTGAAGGTGGGTGTAGAGCAGCAGGTACGACAGCTCACGCCTGTTGTCCCCCAGTCACCGTGGGCTTGCTCCCTTTGTCATCATGAAGCAGCAGCCCAGCCCCCAGCTCTTCCTGCTGGATCCCCTCCTCCGATTTCTCCAAGTCCTAGGCCTGCTGCAAATGCAGCTCATGGCGAAACCACTGGCTGCCTCTTCTAGTCTCCCAGGCGTAGAGGTCGGACATAGTGAGAGACAGATGCAGCCTCCGATATGCCTAGGTAGCTTCTAGCTCATCCCCACAGGTTCCAGTTTGTCTTCGGTCTCCTTCACTTCGTATCCAGCTTTTTATTCCAACAGCTGGCCTTGCTGGCCTGCAGTGACTTCACCACTGCTACAGCGGCAGTGACTACAGTGACGGCACCAGATACAGTGGCATATCTTCCAGAGAATTCTTCCCCAGCTGTCATCATTGTGTGAGATCCGATCTTTGTAATAAATCCCCTATTCTATGTCATTCAGAGGTGTCTTACTGCCCTGGTCAAATCTTAACTCATCCACCTGTATAGGGTATCACTTTGTCCTGTCCCGATCATTCTGTGTAACCCATAGAGGTTAAAGCAGAGAAGAATCAGGGGATCGTCTGGGAAGAACACTCTGTGGTTTCTCATGATGTGTTTGCTAATTAGGAGTCAATAGAGCCACTTCAAATTTTTGAATGGCATATAGGGTTGCAGTATTGTGCCTCTCCAGAGATGCCTGTGTAGTTGTCCAGTGTGCAGCCGGCTCAGCTGTAGATGGCAACCCTGGCCGAGAGGAGTATTGTAAATGGTTCCTTTTTTATATAAAATAGCCACGTGCATTTTGTAACAAGTAACCGATCCATTCATATAGAACCACACTTGACTGAGTCTAGATGAGATTTACAGTCCAGTACTGTATAGTACGTCATTGGGAATAAAAATAGAAAACACAGTGCATCTAAAGAATCATTAAGTCATTAAAAGCAGAGGAAATTAACTGCACAAGCCAATAAACTTGAATATTCTTATGACAGATTTTTATGTGATTTGACTCCCATATGGCTCCTTTGTTCTATTTTCCTATTCTAAAGCCACCTGAATGTGAAGTGGCAAACCCAAAGAGTTACCAAATAAATGGATCCATAATCATTCTCTTGGTCATCATAGTCTACAGAGGGGACTTCTCTTAAAATTAAAGTCAAGACTTAAACAAAGAGCAAAAACCATAAGGCTTTTATGGACGCCTTTGAACCTCAAGCCCAAAGCATTCTCTCTCTACTTGAGAGTAACATGTCCTCACATATAAGAGGTCACTGATTCTCCTGCCTTGTCCAATTCCATCTTCCCTTCAAACTTCTGCTGCTCTTAGCCGTCAGTCTTTAGTCCCTCCCTCTGAGACTTCAGACTGCTTCTTGCAACTTTCTGTTAACAATGTGCCTTACACATAGTAGTCACACAATAATTTCTATGACACTAAGATCTCATGTTTACCTGGGCCAGATTTCTACTTTCCACCCATGATGAAGGCTGTATGCATATTAGACAAAGAGCACTGGAATTGGAGTTACTTATAGAACTAGCCTTATTATTTGCATGAACTTCCACTTTCTGAGAGCCTCTGTTTTTCCTTTCTTCTGAAATAATGCCTAATATTCTTTATAGCTCAAGAACAGAGTGCTCCTACGAAGTCTACTAACGGTAAATTCTTCAGCATGCAATGCAAAAGAGACAGCTCTCTGGGTTTTGGCACTGGGGATTGTTTTGCCTGCGTGGATTAACACCTGCCAGGACTGATCCGCTGAGACCTTTGGAGCAGTGCCGCACCACCATGGAGGCACTTCCTGGACACCATGCCTGAGATCAGATGCCCATCTGGTTCCTGTCTTCTTTCTTAGCTAATCTCGTGATCTGATTCTGCCTTCAGTTAGAGACAGACAACCACAGCAACTGGCTTCCAAGAGGCATCTGGCTGAGTCTTCCATATACCTGCTAGCACTGATTTACTCACCCTTCTAGTATGTTTGATGAGATTTGTAAAGTTCATCACCAGACACTCTACTAATGGGCCTAAATTCTTAGGAAGAGTTGAAATAGTTTCAGAGAGAAGAAGCTTTGTTTGTAGATCAGAAAAACCAAGAGATTGGCTTTCCCTGCTGGCCCAAGGAGCCCTGGGTAATCTTAGCCTAAGTGGCTGCCAAAAAGAAATCCTGAGAAAAATCAGTTCCAAAAGGAGAAGGAGGGTATCTAGGGTGTTTGGGGAATAGTTCCAGGTAATTTCACACTAATATGAAGCCCCAAAATATCATTGTTAATCAAGCCAAACCTTTCCAGCTTGGAATTTGTTTTCATACACAGTGATAACTCAGGGGCTACTGTAGCAATATGAGACCTTGCATGTGAGTGACAGCTGTCATCTCAGCTCTGAGGATGGAAGACCATTAGCTCTAACAGACTTGCTTGTTCACCTCATCCTGAGTGGTGAAAATCATTGGTAACTGTGTCCAAAAGAGCTCTGAATACCAGAGCTTTATGAAAGATACTATAGTTCATTTGCCCCAGATCCCCTGATACCTTTTTTTTTTCCCCACACACAAAAAATACCTTAGTACATAAGTTACAAGGACCTCTGGCTGATAAGTGATTTATACTAAAAACACTGAACATAGTCAGGAGAAAGCAATTCCTGCTATTTCCCCAGCTTGGAATTTGGACCCATTCCAAGCATTTCTCTCTGAATCAGGCCCACGCATCCCCATCTGGAGTACTAGCAAACTGATGAGATCTTCTGCCTCATGAAAATCTTCTAACTTTACCAAAGCAGAAGGCTGGCTTTATCTTAAAGGTCTCCGAACAAATTACTTCTATTTTTCCTAATTTATTTGAAAATTTAAGGTTTCTTTTTCACTTCCACACCTTTCAAAAGTATTGGGGAATGTGTTTTCATATAACTTCCAGCATTAAACATCATACACCATATCTACTGCTGCCTGAATTTACCAGGTCCACCTTGGATTTCGGAAATAAGCCAGTGCCATCTGATTAGATTCATGACTCCATTTGAGCCAGGCCGGCTGACGCAATCAGCGATCTACCCAGTAATGCTTGCACATAGAAGCTGTCTTGTTAAATACATACTCTGCAGGAAATCTGCCCATGAGGAGGAATCCATCCAGACCCAGATTCTCACACACCCCTGAATAATCAGGAGGCAGTACATTTAAGTTGAAACAAATGGAGAAAATTGACTTCTGAAAGCTCACACTCCTGGTTTACTTTCACAAAATTGCAAGGTCGGAAGTTTCAATAGGTTATTTTGTCCATCCCTCTGCCTCTGGTGGGCCCTTCATCTAAACAGTACCAGGTGGACGGTGATCTAATCTAGATTTAAAAGGATAACAGAAAAGGCAAATTTTTACCCCTACTTCAGCAATGCTCTTGAACCTGTCCTTCCCTCCCCCACCAAATGCCCTTTGCTATGACCTCCTATCCTCATTAAAACCCATTTCTTCCTTTTCCATTTTCATAGAAGCTGAAGAACACTACCAACCAAAGAATATATTTTCTTTTCAATTGTTCCCTAGGGTGGGGTCTCATTCACTTCCATATATAGTTGCCAAATCAAAGAGGCAGTCCTTTCTGGTGAAATTAACCTGTGATTGTCTATTTTATGTCTCAAGATAGGCTTTATCCCATGCTCAGTAACTAATGAAGTGCTAAAGGTAAAACCCAGAGGTATTAATCATGTAGAATTGTGTATGTAATGTTTTGGAACACATGACACAACTTAGCCTAAGTTAAAAAAAAAAGAAAATAACACAAATGAGTAATATCTGTTGTTTAGGACATGGGGTGGTCCTGGTTTTAAAATGATATGTATTCATTATTTTTTAAATGGGAATTCGAAAAGTACAAACATACCCAAAATAAAAGCGTACATGATCCCACTGCACAAACATAGCCACTAACATCTTATGTTTCTTTGTAGATTTGATATTTTTAATAACCTTATTCCTTTCTGCAAACCCTGCTGCTAAGTGAAAAGTCATTAAATTATAAAAATATTTCCATTAATTTTAATGGGAAAAATGACACGCTCCATCCCAGTGCAAGATACCAAAGGATTTTTGCAGATAGTAAAATATATCAAATTAATGATGAAACGTTTCTATAAATAACAATAATTTACAAGCAAATAAATAGTGTTTGATCATAAATGTAATGAAGATTGATTGTAGGAAAAAGAGAAAGCTTGATTGTAGGTGGGAAGGCTGGAGGCTAAGTGCAAGACCATCATTTTCTGGAAGGTGGTGAGAGTCAGCTCTCGACTTTCAGATAGGTGATGTTTTTTGCACTCATTGGTATCTTACACATTTTAATGAAGACAAAAACGCTCCAAACTTCAATGGCTTAAAATAACACTTAGTGTTTCTCATGATTCTGTGGGTTAACTGGGCTGTTTTTGGTCCGGACTAGCTTGGCTGGCTGATCCCTGTTGTTAACTAGTGACTCGGCTAGAACTTGTTGGTCTAGAACAGTGGTGGGCCAACTTTTTCTATATAGGGCCAGATGTGAATTCATAGGCTTTGCAAGCCATGTTTGCCCCATCACAACTACTCAGTCCACTGCTGCAGTGTAAAAGCAGCCACGTACAACGTGTGATCAAATGGGTGAGGCTGTGTTCCTTGCTTACCCCTGGTCTAGTACAGCCTCACTCATGTGTTTGGCAGTTGGCAGGCTTGTTGGTCTAGAGGATGGTTCTCAAACTTGAGTATGCATTTAGATAACCTAGACAGCACATTAAAGCACAGACTGCTGAGCCTCACATTCAGAGTTTCCAACTCAGTAGGACTAGGGTGAAGTTGCAGAATTTGCATTTATAACAGGTTCTCAGGTGATGCTGTTGCTGTTAGTCTGGGGACCATATCTTGGGGATCACTGGTCTAGAACTTCTCAACTAGGATGGCTCATCTCGGCCTCATGGGTCTCTCATTCTCCAGGAAGCTAGCCTGAGCTTCTTTCTTTACATGATGGTCTCAGGGTTCCAAAGAGCAGCCAAAAAGGCCCAATGCACAGATGATTTGCAAGTGAAGGAGACAACCTAAAGGTGTGGGCAAAAGGAAGTTTGAAGGAGTTGGATGCCATTATTGCAACAAACTACCACACTGCACTAAAAGAAGTTATAGAAGAGAAACACATCTTCAGAACAAAATAAATACTGAGCACAAGAAGGCTTTGAAAAACACAGAAATAGCTCACATGCACCATGGATAGGAGAATCATAGAAGATACTACCTTTTTGTCCCTCTCATTTGATGTATGTTCACAAAGAAAAATATTTTGGGTTCATCCACTCAGGGCACACAATTCAAATTTGTTCCATATGATATATCCTCTTATTAGAAACTGCTGTTGTCAAGCAAATCAGTGAATGAGTCTTTGCTGAAATCATAATGTCAATACATGACTTCTTCTAACAATGTTTATTTAGTGGGCTTTGGAGTGAAAGAGTTGTTATACTGAGAAAAAAAACTGACTGAAAAATAAAAAGTGGCATGACCTTTCAAAAACTGTTTTAGTAAAAGGTTAACTGGTAGTTGTTACGTGAGATGAGTCTGGTTACATTAAACATTTTCATGATTTCTAATAAAAGAAAAAATGGAAGCATTACTTTTTCAGTTAAACTCACAAAATGCATATTCTAAACATGACAAATGAAATTAATGTGTCTCACCTTGGTCCTGAAGCACTTTTCAGGGAGCACCCAAGAGCGGAACATGGGCTGGAAGCCTGAGATGCCCTCGTTATGTTATTAAAGTCAGCATATGGCTCAGCCCTCCCCATTGACCTCTTCCTGGATTTCACAACTCCATAGTTTTGTGACTTCATGGCTTTGATTTATAAAAGGTGTCTTGTCATGGTTCTATTTTTCAGGAATCTGCCTCTAAATGAAACACTAACACTAAAATGAATGATGCCAAATCCAAATGGCTTACAATACGCCTAGTGTTGTTTCTTACGAGACACAGAAGTATTTATATATTTCAGTGTAAGCTGAAGCACATCGAACTTGTTTTGCTCGAGTTTACTTTATTGCGGATTAGAAAAATCGATTTTGTTTACATGACAGTGTGCCTCCAAATGCTGATGACAGACCAGATCACTCCATGGAGAGTATTCTCTCCTAAAACCGGGCACAGAATTAAAATACAAGTTGGAGAGTAAAATATGTTACCTAGAAGGAAACCCTGAAAGAGCTGCAAGACAAACTGATAGTAAGCCCCCATTTATGGCTCTGAGCGCTTGGTTAAATCCAGACTAGAAAAGACATTAACCCTAACCTCAAGGGACTTACATCAGAGATGAGGGTCAGACAGGCAAACAACACATGGGCCAGTAAACAAAATATTTATGAGACTGGAAAAGCAGTAGGTTGAAAGCTATGCTGCAAGTTGAAAAAGGAGAGGGATGAACAAGAAAGCTCCCCAGTTTTCCCTCCGAAGACAGAAATGGAGATGATCCCTTCCAGTGTATGTCGTCACCCTGGGGGGTCTCCTGGAAGCTACTACCTGGAGAATCTGGTCAGTACAGCTGACCCTTGAACAGCATGGGTTTGAACCATGTGGCACCACGCCCATGCAGATTTCACTTTATACATACAGGACAGTACTGTAAATGAATTTTCTCTTATGATTTTATTAATGACTTCTCCTTTTCTCTAGCTTACTTTATTATAAGAACAGAGTCTAAAATATATATAACATACAAAGTAAGTGTTAATCAACTGTTTACATTATTGTTAAGGCTTCTCGTCAATAGTAGGCTATTGGCAGTTAAGTTTTTTGGGGGTTAGAAGTTAGACGTGGATTTTTGACTGCACGGGGGTCAGTGCCCCTAACCTCTGCATTGTTTAAAGGTCAACTGTACATCGGAAAAGAAAGAAGCAAATCGGAACTTGGCCCTGGATAATAAGTCCTCTTCCTCCACAATTTCCACCTTCAATTTCTCTATCAGGTATGACTATCATTTTTATCCTTTCCTGTCCTAAAAAGAGCATAACCTCTAGAACCCTTGGAGTTTCCCAGAGAGACTGTTGAAAAGAGGGTCGCAGGCGCCTGGGTGGCTCAGTCGGTTACGCAACTGCCTTCGGCTCAGGTCATGATCCTGGAGTCCCGGAATCGAGTCCCGCATCGGGCTCCCTGCTCGGCGGGGAGTCTGCTTCTCCCTCTGACCCTCCTCCCTCTCATGCTCTCTGTCTCAAATAAATAAATAAAATCTTTAAAAAAAAAAAAAAGAGGGTCCCAGCCAAGGTGCTTTAGATTCAGCTTCTGAGTCAAGGGCCAGAGAACAGTATTGGTTTGCCCAGGTTTCCTCCCCTCCCCAAGTGGCATAAATGAACTGCTGAAAGATAAACTCAGACACATTACAAGTTTGAAGAGTTTGAACAAACAATCCATTCAAATCAGGCAGCCGCTAAACCAGGAGTAGTGAGGAGTGCTCCTCCTACAGGAGCTTGGGGCAAGATTTTTATAGAGAAGGTGCCAGAAGGAAAGCATAGACAGTTGAGTCAGCAGAGTTTGAGCAGTTGCCCTATGTGGGAAAGCCTAGTTCGTGCTTTGTGATTGGTTATTTTTAAGTTTCATTTGCTCGGATTCTGTGCACTGACTTTGGCTTAGGTTTCAGTTTGCTTACATAGACTATCAAGGTATTGGAGTCACTGTGGTCTAATGGCCTCCTTGTTTAATTACCCAGCATCTCTCTTAGCCTCTGGACAACTTCTCTCCACCTGAGGCTGTCATACAGAGCCATGGCTCCTTTTGGCACAACTTTCCAGCAAATCCCATTGGAGGACATAAACACTAACTTGCTGATATGCTACAGTGCATGTAGGTGAGAAGGGTGCTACTTGAGGCAACTTCCCCAGTAAGACAGGCTTTCTCTTAAAAATGAATTGTGTTATAGGATTTAAAACAAAATGTTATCTGCCGATGGTCATCAATGAAAAGTACTATGTCCTCCTGTTGCATTTTGACATGCTGTGACCTTTCAATATTTAGCTTCTATGCTATCTTCTTGCAAAGTATTAACAGAGGGGTCTTTGGCAGAGAAGGATAAATTAGGAGACGGAACCCCGCAATGAGAATTTATGGGAGATCGGATCTTGCGGCTTGTTTACTCACGACGTTCTAGAGACTTGTTAACGGCTTTGGGTGTCTCCAGGGTGTCATCAATTAATTGAACTCTGGCCTCACCGAAGTTGATTGATATGCAGGTGACTGAAGCAGTGGTTGTGTCTCAATATTAATTACCCTTTCTGAAAACACCAACTTTTTCTCAACTCCTCCAGAGAAATGTAGTGGTGAGAGAAATGGAGAGTCTGCTCTTTCATAGATCATGTATTACCTACTCATCACTTGGGAGGTGGCACTTGTCAAGGACAAAATGGAAAAAGATATAGGAAGAAAGAAATTTTAACACTGCAGGATTGCTGAAGACTTGTCATTAACCCATTTCCCCCAAGATTTCGCTTTGTTTAGGAAAACAAGCCTTGTGGGGTTTAGCTGGAGCCTGCATATGGTGGAGGTGTTGAGGTCTAAATGCAATTTGGCCCCTAACTTCCTTATAATAACGGACCATCATTCATTAAGTACCTTTTCTATGCAGGGCATATGCATGTGCGGGCTTTTCTATACATTTTCTTAAATATTCTTCACAACAGCCCCGCGTAGCAAGTAAGAAAACTAATGTTCAGAAAGTTTCCCATGATCTCAGTGCTAGGAGGAGCAGAGGTAAGATTTAAACTTAGGTCTGCCCCACTTCAAAGTCAATGGGAAATTCTTGGGAGTTTATTTTATTGCTTCGCTTCCTTACCTTTAAAATATGAATGGAAATGGATAAGAGGAGCAGTGAAAGATGAGGGGTGGGAGTTTAATATGGTAATTTTCTTGACAAGATTGTCCTGAGCGAGACTTTTATAAAATACAGAGAAAGGTCAAATGTGGGTTTGTGAGTGTATGTATACAGTTTCCACACTCACAAACTGCAAAACCCCCTCAGGATAAGGCTAAAATGCATCAAGAGGAAATAGTTCTTAATAGTTTTTGACCCACTTCTATGGAAAATACACAGCTATATTATCATTCAAGCAAGGGAAGAGGGGAGGTGCTACTACAAAGAGAGAATAAAACTCAATTTGTCCCTTTTTTATATAAAAATTTTTACATCTATGACTTCAAGATTGCTGAAGTACTGTTTTTTATAGAAAAGAATCTGCATCACATGAGATCTTATGCCTTTTCCCCATGCCAAGTGGCCTCTGTCCTTTGGAGGTGACACATACATTTCTTTTGAAAGCTCTAGAGATTGCAGGCAACAACTATCACATCCCTTTGCTGGGACTTTCAAGAGCAAAGGAGACTGGCTGTCTATGTAGAAGCCATTCTTTGTCTGTCCTGACCTGAGACATTAGGTCCAGCTCTAGAAGAGCGACTTTGGGATTTACCCCATGTGTGGTGTAAATGATCCTACTCAAGAAGCTAAAGGGAGCATTTTTTAGTAGAGAATTTCTTTCAAGAAAGTCAGCTTTCTTCTAAGGAGCATGAAGAAGGTGGGGTCATGTAGTGGTTGAGGGTGGAGCCGACATCACTCAACCATGGTGAGTGTATCCCCTATCCCCATCACTCGCTAACTATGGTGGTCCAGATGAGTCACCCAATCTCCCTGGGGCTTCTTATTTTTAAAAGAGAGATAATAATTCAAGAGTTGTGAGGATTAAATAAAATATTACCTACAAAGCATTTAAACCTGACCCTCAAAAAATGCTACCTATCATTAGTATGAATAAAGAATTCAAGGCATACCTATTTTTCCTTTCTAATATTTTCCTTATTTCCCCAAAGTTGTTTTCTCTTCCTACTCTTTAATCATTATCCCCTAACTCCCCACTTACCTTCACATCCTAGATGAATATATTTGACTCTCATGATTTTTCTCTATTTACTCTTGGTCCCAAATTAAGAACAAGTATCAATCCACACCAAAACAAATCATGTATAGTATCACAATTTTTAAATCCAAGTCAGAGCCAATATTTCTTTTTTCTTCTTCTATCTTTTCTTCTTCTTCTTCTTCTTCTTCTTCTTCTTCTTCTTCTTCTTCTTCTTCTTCCTCCTCCTCCTCCTCTTCCTCCTCCTCCTTCTCCTCTCCTTCTTCTTCTTCTCCTTCTCCTTCTTCTTCACATCACATCACATTCCTCCTCTAAATGTGTACATTTTTAAAGAGTTTGACATATTAAAGTAACAAGATTATTTAAGGTGAACTGCCAATTGACACCTTATACAAAACCTGTTATCTGTTTTTATCCCCCTCTGGTCCCACACCATATTCTAGAGTGTGGCAGTACTCTGAAGGAGATGATATTGCAAAATACAACTTCCTACCTCAGTGATGGATGAGGAGGTGGTGGGTAACTCACTGTAGAGTTTACTTTTCCAAGTCTGAAATGTTCAAAGTAGACATGTGTTAAGTCATCCATCAGAAATGTGGAATGCAATGACAGAAATAACCACATGCCCTGTAACAAGACACCATAGGGCAAACTTGGAAAAATTAAATAACAACACTTTTCTCTCCTTGTGTAATAAAATACTGCTTGTGACCTGAAGTTTTCCTTGCATTTGTGTACCACCATTACTTCCCAAAAGACACTGAAAAAAATCCTAGGACGCATGGATGTTCTCAATGTTCACAAAAGACCTTAGCATTATTCTAGTTATTTTTTAAGGCATTTATAAAAGAAAGGAAAAAGGATTGTTTTGTAAGTCTAAAAATATATATTTGAAAGAAGAATGGTTCTTCGTTGCCATGTGAGCAGTAATGTTTTCTTGCTTATGGTATTGCCTGGTGGGTTTGTGGTGAAAATTATTTTTCTAACACATAACTTTATATTAACACATACTGTTGGGCAATGAGGAGTGACCAGAGGAGCCCAGCCTAGGGAAATCGTAACACACAAGGACAAATATAAAATTGAATAATAATCAAAATGAAAAAACGATTTTTCCTTGAAAATGACAAACTTGCTACAAATATAATATGCTTTTTGAAACTCAGTAGTTATTATAACCATTGTTAATATTTGTTGAATTAGAAATGCTTATGAAAGTCCTCTGTCAAAGTGAGGTTATGATGGTGGTCAGCAATTAGTAATAGGAGTTGTGTTACCTGCCACCCACACAACACTCCACTAGTGGCCCTTCAAAACTTCTGAGGCTCTCCATTTTGGGAATTCAACTGTAGTGAAATGAACACCTAAAATCCCTGAACCCACAGGAAGATCCAACCAAGCCTTGGGGTGTGAGGAGTGGCTGAGAGTCCCCAGTGCATGGGGTTGAGTAAGAATCAACATTTTATTTCTTTTAGTTTTGGAAAGAAAACTTCTCTCTCTCATCTTCCCATTGTAAACCTTCTGCAACTTGAAAGCCAGTCTTCTCATAACCTCACGTTGTTTTTCACTGGAATGCCCTACCCCTGCCTCAACTTCCCTTTAGCTATTGTTTGATTACTTATTCACTCAGCAAACTGTTGCTGTCCTTCTCTTTATCAGCCCTTACTCCTGAAAATGGAATAGTGGTTCAAATTTCATCTCTGCCCCAGTCTTGCGATAGTCAATGACTCTATGGCTAAAATCTCTGTTTCCTCAGCAATTAAAAGGGGATGAAAATAGTTGCCATAGAGGAATATTATGAGAATTAAGTGAAGTTAGACACGTTAAGAACTTGATACAGGCAGAGCCTGGCACAAAATATGTTTTCAATAAATGTTAGATGCTAGTATTTTTACTACGTGCCATGTTCTATCCTGCAAGGTCAAGTTCACGTCCTGACTCCTCCATGAAGCCTTTCCCATCAGGCTGCCTTCAAAGATCTCCTTCCCAAATCCCAAGCATAGACACTAACACTTAATTTTGATCACACAGGACAACAGTAATGACGATGAAGCGAAGATTTAATTCCATACTGCCTTGTGGTTTAGCATTTTCTCCTCAACTAGAAGATAAGGTTCTTGAGGGCAAACACCAACTTCCACTATTTATTCACCTTTCATTTTAATTCATCTTCTCTGCACATTAATAAGTCCTGGCACTGTGGAAGGTGATATAGGCCATATGAAGATGACAGTACCAAGATACCCACTGCTGGGAGCACTCAGTCTAGTAAGGATTTAAGATAAGTACACAAAGACCAACAGGATAAGGCAGTATAGAGAAACAAAAAGTAGCTTAGGTGATCCAAAGAAGTCAATTCTGGGCTGATTTTAAGAAAAGCTTGAAGGAGGAGAAAGGTTTTTTTCTTTCTATTTAAACTGTAGAAGGGAGGATAGGGAGGGGGAAAGTTGGAAGTATATGTGCTGCCAAAGCAAGCACAGGGGGAAAGTTGGAAGATTTGATCTAGAGAAGCTGGGGGTAGGGAAGAACTCCAGGCAGTGAAAGGGGCAGCATGGGCTTGGTGAGGTAGGAGCTGACTAATTTGCCTGGACCCAACTACCCTGAGGGAAGCAGTAAAAGAGGTGAATGGAAAGACTAGGAAGAAACAGTCAACAAAACCAAAAGACAACCAACAGAATGGGAGAAGATATTTGCAAATGACATATCAGATAAAGGGCTAGTATCCAAAATCTATAAAGAACTTATCAAACTCAACACCCAAAGAACAAATAATTCAATCAAGAAATGGGCAGAAGACATGAACAGACATTTTTCCAAAGAAGACATCCAAATGGCCAACAGACACATGAAAAAGTGCTCAACATCGCTCGGCATCAGGGAACGCCAAATCAAAACCTCAATGAGATACCACCTCACACCAGTCAGAACGGCTAAAATTAACAAGTCAGGAAACGACAGATGTTAGCGGGGATGTGGAGAAAGGGGAACCCTCCTACACTGTTGGTGGGAATGCAAGCTGGTGCAGTCACTCTGGAAAACAGTATGGAGGTCCCTCAAAAAGTTGAAAATAGAGCTGCCTATGACCCAGCAATTGCACTACTAGGTATTTACCCCAAAGGTACAAAGGTAGTGATCCAAAGGGTTACATGCACCCCGATGTTTATAGCAGCAATGTCACAATAGCCAAATTGTGGAATGAGCCAAGATGTCCATCGACAGACGAATGGATAAAGAAGATGTGGTATATATATACAATGGACTATTATGCAGCCAGCAAAAGGAATGAAACCTTGCCATTTGCAATGATGTGGTTGGAACTGAAGGGTATTATGCTGAGCAAAATAAGTCAATCAGAGAAAGACATGCATCATATGACCTCACCGATATGAGGAATTCTTAATCTCAGGAAACAAACTGAGGGTTGCTGGAGTGGTGGGGGTGGGAGGGATGGGGTGGCTGAGTGATAGACACTGGGGAGGGTATGTGCTATGGTGAGCGCTGTGAATTGTGTAAGACTGTTGAATCATAGACCTGTACCTCTGAAACAAATAATACATTATATGTTAAAAAAAAAAAAAAAAAGGAAGATAGTAGGAAGGGAGAAATGAAGGGGGGGAAATCAGAGGGGGAGATGGACCATGAGAGACTATAGACTCTGAGAAACAAACTGAGGGTTCTAGAGGGGAGGGGGGTGGGGGGATGGGTTAGCCTGGTGATGGGTATTAAAGAGGGCACATATTGAATGGAGCACTGAGTATTATACGCAAACAATGAATCATGGAACACTACATCAAAAACTAATGATGTAGGGCACCTGGGTGGCTCAGTTGGTTAAGCAACTGCCTTCAGCTCAGGTCATGATCCTGGAGTCCCGGGATCGAGTCCCGCATTGGGCTCCCTGCTCAGCAGGGAGTCTGCTTCTCCCTCTGACCTTCCTCCTTCTCATGCTCTCTGTCTCTCATTCTCTCTCTCTCAAATAAATAAATAAAATCTTAAAAAAAAAAAAACTAATGATGTAATATATGGTGATTAACATAACATAATACAATTGAAAAAAAAAAAAAGAAAAGAAAGACTAGGACCGAGGCAGTCAAATATAAAACCTATCTATGGGCCTAATGTAAATCATGATCCAAGAGAGACCTCTGGAAAAAGATCTATAGAGGTCTTTCCATGCCTGTCATTTTTATTTTAAGTGGCACAGTGAAACTAACAGTTGGCAAAGGGACAACATATTATATTTGTCTCAGCATATCCATGTCTCCTCTGCATCTTTCACTGAGAGTTTGTGATACAACCCCACCCCTTCCCATTAAAAGCTACTCGCTCAAATCTGCCATTTGCATTATAGTATGAATTAATTCTACAAAGTCTAAGACATTCACGTCACCATGGTGGTATACTTAGGAAGATAGAATATATTATGCAGTGGTTTATTAGCTTTACATATTTTAAATATTTAGATATATGGTATATGGACCTTTATTTGTTGTCTTGCTGGGGCCTCAGAAATGCTGGGAACAGGTTTAGCACTGCAGACAGGTTTGCAAGTACTGAACCCAGGACAAAAGCTGCCTGCCTTTTGCCTCAGTTTGATGTTCCCTGCTTGCTTCCCTTCAGGCTGGGCCACTGTGTTTTCATAGTCAAAGGAGTATACAGCTACATAGTGGCTGGTCTTCACTGGGGCTGGAGCAGAAATTATTGATCATTCTTATCTCTATCAGCACAATATGCACTGGGACTTCAATAACCAAAACTGAATTGCAATTGTCACAGTCAAGTTGGTCCCATTAAGCATCCCTGCCATGATGGTTTTCTAGCAAATGCTGGCATTGCTGATACCTATAATGGGGTAGAAAGGGAAGGAGACATTTCTGTGAGCTTTTGATCTACGTATTTGCTGTTCCCAGTATGTCTTGCTTTACCACATACCTTTATTTTTATAGGAAAAGAATTATGTCAAAGCCATGAGTTTTATTGTAACCAATAAATGACGTTTCTGGGATATCTCCTAGACAGCTAAAAGGTAAGTTTAAGAATGTTGGTTCTTGGAAAATACTCAAATGGATTTGGCAGCTTACTGTCTGAAAAAAATGGCATCTAAATAATAAAATAACTACCTCTTCTTCCTCACTGTAAGACAGCCAGTTTTATGGGTTTAAAAAAAAAAAAAAAAGGAAAGAAAGAAACAGCAAGCACAGTTCCACCACAGGGCAGGAAATGAATAGCTTTATAACAGAAATGATGTGGGGAATTCTTTATGTTGGCAATGTGCAATTTCCCAAAATAAAAGCTGGCCAGAACCCGTTTAACTATTTGGGGATAAATATTATGGCATTTTTACTTATTCAGAATGGTCAGTGAAGACTCTTCAAGGCTATGGAAAACAAATGCCAAAAAAGACTTGTCCAGGCTGTGGAGTCTCTTATTATTATGCCCCAGACACAATGGGGTTGACACAGAATTGCCAAAGGTTATTTGAAAAATTACGTTTTTCAGATTATTAGAAAAATGAAAAGTATGTCTTCACAGGTGTTAAGTGTTTTACTTGGACAATTTGATTATCTCAATTATGTTGAATTCTTTGGTATAACATTCCAGATATCTGTAGGAACTTGATACATTTCATCTACTCCCTTTTCTTTCTTTAAAGCAATCCTTTTCCTAATGCTTATAGTATCAACATTAACCCAGATGCTGTATATAAAACAGAGAAACTATGGTAATAATCTCTTCCTTTTAATTTTACATGAACTAAATTGACTTAAAAAATGTGTGTCAATTTTTCTCAAAACAAGGCACATACTGAGTTCCCAAAAACATTCAATAATTTGATTTTTCAAGTTTTATCCACATCCACACCTTTCTGGATTCTCTTGTGTTTATGAGAGTGGATTTGTGAGACTACAGGTCCTGTCCCAGCAGTTTGTGGACAAGCTAACTGCCTGAGGGGGCATCGAATATGTGGCCTGGCTTCCCAGACGCCTTCTGGAACCACAGGCCTCACGTGCCACTTACTGTTGAAATGAACATGTTTATTCATTCATTACAAAGTGAGTGCTGGTGAGGGCTAGGAACTTCAGACCCAATGGACATTGCTGGTGTAATTATCAAAGCTCCTTACCTCAGGGGAAAATGAGCTCAGTGATTCAAAGGACAAAAGAGCACTAAGAATTAAAGGTGAGAATATGTGTTGAACATTCACCCTGAAAGAAGGACTTTAAAAAGCAAAATAATATGTAAAAATATACAAAGCCAAAATGGTAGTGTAAGTTGCCCACTATTCTGGCCGTTGCCAAAAACATACCACTCTTATTTTTTCTAGAAGACACTTGAATTCAACTATCTTTCAGAATCTCTAAATAGTACTGCTAGCAAATAAAGACAATGGGAGTCCTCCATGTATATCTTTTTAATTGCAAGAAAAAAAAAGTAATGACCTTGGGTTTGAACTTTGAGAATAATCCCACTCCTGATATGCCAGGATTTACCAGTTAATTTGAAAGCTTGGGAACAAATCACCCTTTGATTTCTGGTGAAATGTTCACTCCCCAGCCTGTCAACAAACTCCTCATGAGATAGTGTCCTTTTTGTTCTCACATTCAGCGCAGCTCTGTCTCCGCGAGGCACATTGCATGGCCCAGGGTTGTGAGAGGAATCCAGGGAGCTGTGAACGTCAGGCACGTTTAAGTATGATCCTGAGCATAGGAGCTTTCAGCTTAGTCTTTTGGGCAGAGATAATGGTTTACGTTAGATTGATTATATGCAGACCGAGAAGTGTATCTTGTGCAACAACTCCAAGGCGTGCTGAAAGATAAAAATCCCATTTGCTGCATTTTATATTGGTGGTCTCTGACGTGGGCAACACTGGCCTGCATAGTCCTTGTAAATCACAGATATAATGAGGGCCAGATAGCAGCTCGCTTAACTGTTGAATGAAGTAAGTGTTTCTTTACTCCAGACTGAAGGATGGCATATTTGCTATCTAAAACCTTATGATATCAGGTTGAAAGAAGTCTTTTATTTATATCTCTGAACGCAGACTAGATAGCTGGTTAGTTCTGTGAGCACTCCTGAGGTCGCACAGCAAAGTTTTAATGGAAGTTTATTTATCTGCTTTTATTTAATTTTTATAATGCTCTCCCTAGAGGGCCTGTAGTACAAAGGATGAGCCGCTTTCCAGCTTCTTCTTTCCTTTTGCCACCAGCCCTCTGGGCAAAGAACAAAGGCGACCCCGTGGTAGCTCATCAGCATAATTCTTTTAACTGGCGACTGGGTTCTCAGATGGAAAAGCAGTATAATTCCTGGAGCAAGAACAAATCCAGACCCAATAATCCTGCCTGAGTGGAACATAAGCCTCACGAGTGAAAACACCTTTGCTTCTAATGTTTCATTAATCCCAGTTTTATAGGCAGCAGTTTACTTTATGTCTAACAGAGCTATTTCCAAGTGCTTTATACTATGATGCATTTCGGTATCTACAAGACACATAGTCATTCCAGGTTTATAAGCAGAAAAACAGGAGTGTGGAGGGATTATAAGGTCCTTGTTGTTAGAATCACCAGCAAAGTTTTCTATCTGTGCCATAAACACACACACATGCATATACACGTACACACACAGTCACACAAATACATACACAAACACTCACATATGCTCACAGACTCATACACACAGTTTCACATAGAAATACCCACACTCACACACATACACGTTCACACGCTTACACACAAACACACATTTGCACACACACACATACAATTACAAGCATGAAACCTAAAAGGAAAAAGCTCTCTGATGGAAGAAAAGTCACCTGATTTATGAAAATTTTGTAACTTAATACTGTTTAATACTCTTCTCTAGCACTCAACATTCATTCAAACATGTCCCCCAGAAAGTCATTTATTTAATGTATTTGCTTAGCAGAAATACTTGGGGGATTTATTTTAATGAAGACTGAAATATATCGTAAGTGTTAAAAATTTAAGTAGCAGCTCCCAACCAAAAGCTTTGCATATATTTGGCATCTAATAAATGTCCTGAATTTAAAAAAAAAATGTCTTTTGAAAAATATTATAGTCTTTGGGTTAAACATAACAGACTGAACACATATGTTTATCTTTATTCCCTTCTGAAATTCTAATAAAATGATAGTAAAGCAAAAAATAAATAGATGATAGATAAGGTATAACCCTCAGGGAAGATATCAAAGAAAGAAAGAAAATATCAGAGAAAATGAAAGCAAACAAAGACATCAACAAAAATTGAAGAAAGAAATCTGAAGGAGAGCAAAAATGGATTTCACAGCATAGAGAACTCCGAAACCTACATGCTCACAGGAGAGGAAGCCATTAAGACACAAGTAGTTCATGCCACTCAACTGGGACAGGCCCAGGAATTGGAGGTGCAAAGTTTCTACAGAAGCGAAGGTCAGAGGCAGAAGGGAAAACAGGATAATTGGTTCAGCTTAGTCTTTTCTCCAAGCCCTTTCCCCAGTCCAGCAAGACAGAAACTTACTCTCTGGAGAAGCCTCTCCCTTGGAAGACAGAGATCTAAGCAAACAAAAGCAAACAAAACTGGAGGAAACAGAACAATGGACAGAGCTGAGACCATTGTTAAATACTAATATTTGTCAGTAAGATAAACTAGTGCAGCCATGAAACAACAGAATGGTACTGAAAAATAATGAGGGCAATTCAGACAAGAATAAACTCACTGAAATGTAAAACATATCAAAATAAAGATTTCAATAGAAGAGATGAAAAGTAAAATTGAGGAAATAGCCCCAAATTAGACAAAAAGACAGAGATAGAAAACAGGGAGCAAAAGATACAAAAATGAGACATTTTATTCAGAAGGTGGTCAATATGTAAGCAATAGGAGTTCCAGAAAGAACACTCAAACAAAAACTAGAGGAAAGTAAATATTCAAAAAAAAAAAAAAGAAAACTGCTCCAAAATAAAGAATGTGATCTCTAGATTTAAAAGGATCTGCCAAGTGTCCTCAACAATTATGAAAAAGATATATTCAAGCATATCACCATGAAATATTTTATCATCTAGGTATTGGGAGAAGACACTAAAAAAATACCAAAGAAACAAAACAAAACAAAACTAAACAGAGACAAAAATACACAAACAAGAATCAGTTTACATACAAAAAAGGGGACATGGAATAGCATCAGACTTCATGAAAAGAAACTCTACTCACTGGGACAATAGAGAAATGCTTTCAGGAGGTAGTTCAAGATGATAGCATAGGACCATCCTAAACTCACCTCCTCCCAGGGACACACCAGATCTACAGCTATATTTGGAACAGTTCCCTCTGAAAAAGACCTGAAAACTAGCTGAAGAGCTCCCTCCATGACAAAGGATAAAAGGACCACATCAAGTCTGGAAGGAGAGACAGAGATGTGTTCTCACCAAAAACCTGCCCCGGCCCCCCATGGTGACCCACCATCGGGAAGGATCTCCCAAATATGGAGCTTCTCCCTGAGGAGAGAGAGGTTCATGCCCCACACCAACCACCCCAACCCTTGGGACCTGTACTGGAGAGGTGAGCCCCCCAAAACATCTGGCTTTGAAAACCAAGGGGGCTTGTCTCCCGGAGACCCAAAAGGCTGTAGGGAACTGAGGTTCTGCTATCACAGGGCTCCTGCAGACACTCACTCACTCTAGAACCAAGGCAAAAGCAGCAGTTTGAAAAGTGCCTAGACTGTAGGTGAAGAAGATTCATTTGCTAATTTAAAGTGTTTGCCGGGGGACAGGGGCCTGTTAGGACTCTCTCCAGGGACAGAGGCGCTGGCGGGTGCCATTTCTGCACTCTCCTTCTACCTTGCTAGCCCTGCTGGGTGTGCACGGTCACTGCGCTGTCCCCTAGCCAGGGTGTGCCCTGCCCCTGCACCCTTCTGTTCCCACGCTAAAACCAGCAGGCACACCCCAGCCCTGTGCTCTCCAATGCCCAGCTAAAGCCAACAGGCATGCACAGCCCACAGAGGATGCATCTCACTCTCCTAGCTCTGGTGGCCCGGGGGCTTGTGTTCCTGGGCTCCACAGGCCTGAAACTACCCGAAGATAGTTCTTGGCAGGTTACCATGCCAAAACACTGCACAGCAGACTGAAACACGCCTGTGACAAGACCTATTTGCTTGTCCTGGAGCTTCAGCCTGAGGAGCAGACTCAGGTTTGCCACACATCTATAGCATACATAGATGCTCTCAGGGAACGAAAGCCAGGGGATGCCATCTTTGCACTCTCTCTTGGTACCTCCCAGAAAGAACTTTCTACACTTGTGTGGAGCCCAGATTTTTGCAGCTGAGGCGCACAGGACACCTCTAGATCAGTCTGGAGGCCACCAAGGATTACAATTGCATCCCCACAGGACTGTATATATTTGCATATTTTAAAAGCTGCTACCTGAGGGTCTGGCCTCCAATCAGCCTGAAACTACAGGTGCTGATTGAGATCTCTCCTTCTGGAACCCAGACAGGTCTTGGCACATCATCAACAACTGGGACCTACCAAAAATAAATCAGGTAGCTCAGATAATCACCAAGGTTCCAGAGACAACCAAGAGCTAGGGCAAGGTTGAACGGTAAGTTTCACTGGTTACATTAGAAATGCTTTCAAATTCTGAGGGGAAATAAAATTATTTTCAATCTAGTGTCTATACACAGGCAAACTATTAATCAAGTGAGGGCACAGAATACAGACACAGTGGTTAAAAAAATTACCTCCCTTATGTCCTTTCCTGGGAAACTATAATGATGAGAATAACAAACGCTTACATAATATCCAGTGTTTGCCAGGCAATATTCTAAGCATTTTATATATAGTAACTCACTTACTCCTTACAGAATTCATGTGAAGTAGGAACTCTCACAAAGAAGTTGAGAAACACGGAGGTTGAAATTCTTGTCCATCACGACCCTCGTTAGTAAATGGGGGAGATGGGTTACGAACGCTAGCAGCCTAGACCAGAGTTGCTGCTATTACTCTCCGGGGCCACGTCCCCTCAGAAACACAGCGGAAAGAAATTAGAGGCAATCAACTTATACCATGTGGTTCAGCTGTAAGTAACAGTCACATGGTAATAATAAGGGAAAACTTGAATACTGATTTAACAAGTTATATAAGTATTTTGAGTTGTGTGGAGAAGTGTGAGTGTGTGTGTGTGTGTGTGTGTGTGTAGTAACTAGAAAGTCAAATTCTTATCTTTCATAGTACAAAGTGAATAGATAATCTCTCAGACTGAAAAATCTAATTCATTCCTGCCTGGCACATACAAGGGACTCAAGAAATGCTCGTGAATGAATAAGAAAATATTCCAAATCTCCATCTCGCGTTCAGATATACATTTATATAGCACTGTAATTAAAAGACTGGACAAAGAGCTTTTATCTGTGATGGGCTTTTTGTGTCATGGATATATGTTAATGACAAATTTATGTAAAAAATAGCAAATACGCTGGGGCGCCTGGGTGGCTCAGTCGTTAAGCGTCTGCCTTCGGCTCAGGTCATGATCTCAGGGTCCTGGGATTGAGCCCCGCATCGGGCTCCCTGCTCAGCGGGGAGCCTGCTTCTCCCTCTCCCACTCCCCCTGCTTGTATTCCCTCTCTCGCTGTCTCCCTTGCTGTCAAATAAATACATAAAATCTTTTTAAAAAATAGCAAATATGCATGATACTATAATTCTATGTTTTAAAGAATAGACTGCACATGTGTATGTCTATAATTATGAACATATAGGATTATATATGTAAAATAAAATCTCTGCCAAGATGAATTCTAAGGTGTTATTAGTGGAGAATGGGGCTGGGAAGAAGATAATTTTTTATTTGCTATCGTGCTGTATTTTCTAAAAATTTGCAATGAGTAAATTGTCACCAATTACATTTGATTTGTTTAAAAAAAATTCTGAAGTGGGGCACCTGGGTGGCTCAGTCAGTTAAGTGTCTGACTCTTGTTTTTGGCTCAGTTCATGATCTTAGGGTCGTGACAAGCCCACATAGGGTTCCACGCTCAGTGGGAAGTCTGCTTGAGGTTGTTTCCCTCTGCCCCTCCCCTCCCCCATGCGCGCTCTCTCTCTCTCTCAAATAAATAAATAAATCTTTTTTAAAAAATTTAAAAACTAAAAAAATTTTGAAGCATCAAAATTCTTCTTTTGGGGGCACTGGGTGGCTCAGTTAGTTAAGTGTCTGTTTTCAGCTCAGGTCATGATCCCAGGGTCCTGGGATCGAGCCCCGCGTCGTGCTCCCTGCTCAGTGGGGAGCCTGCTTCTCCCTCACCCCCTGCTCCTCCCCCTGCTCATGCTCTCTCTCTTTCTCTCTCTCAAATAAATAAATAAAACCTTTAAAAAAATTCTTCTTTGGTGTTTTTAATACCTTGATTTTATTTACGCATTGCTTCTGTCAGGTATGAAAGTCAGCCAGTCTCAGATGAGAATAGACTGAATAAGAGACATCATTGTCATCAGCAACACCACTCACTTAGAGACCCTGAAAAGAATTGTGGGTTATGACTAAACTATTGAGGGTCTAGGCACAAAATCTGAAAAACTGGAAAGCTGCTTTACTGGCAGCTATGGACCCAATAAAATCTTGACATGTCAACATTTCTCTGGCTTCCAAGTCAATAGCAGTCAGGTGGGAGCATGCCAAACAAAAAGGGCAATAAAACCTGAATAGATCTCTTTGCATGTCATCCTCTGCTGCCAGTGTCCAATGGATAAGGCAACTAACAGGCAGCAAACAGGCTTTTTCATTCCCAACCAGAACCTTTGCAAAGATTCCTGGACACACACTCCCATTGTATTGTGTAAAGTCTTGCGTGGGCTCCTTCACAAAAGAAGCATTTCACAAGGAGAGGGGAAAGACTTGCCAAGGCTCTAAAACTTTCACTTCCTACATTTGTTTTTTAATGTATTTATCCCATTTTCAAGGTAGGGTTTCACTCATCCTTCCCTATCCCCCCAAAATTTAGAGGAGGAGAAAGAGGAAAGCCAAGGAGACGTGCTCTTCGTACAGACCTCCTGTTTGAGGGGGGTGGAGGGTTGTTTGGGGGTTCTGTTTGGGCAGTGTCTTGGACAAGGCATATGGTTGGTTATGTACACACAGAGTGGGGAAGTGAAAGCATCGCTGATCCTTTAATGGGAAAAGCTTAAAGTAAACAGAGTTTTTCATCCTCGTTATGCCAAGAGCTGGAATAATAAATACAGATAGGAGATAGTCTCATACTTCAAATAATTTGTTGAAACTAGGTTCACAAACTCAGCCTGTTCCTATTTGTGCAGTTGTTAACCATACAGACAGTCGTAACCCTTGCTGGGCCCTGGACAAGTGCCTTGCCAGTCACCACTCACATCATCCCAGCCTTGGAGACTAAAATTAGTTGACACTGCCCAAGTGTCCAAACTGTGATCAATCGCCTCAACTTTCAGGGCAGACCCTTGAGTTTGATTGGCAGATCAAAATGGCAACTATCTGGCTGGAGAGTCAAAGGTCATGCCGTGTCTGTATCTTAAGATATAAACAATGCTGCTGAGAAAAGAACAGAGAAACTAGAATAAAGATAAACTGGGAAAAAACACCAGAGTGACAAAAATATTCATTGCTTAAGTTTAACTATGTAAGGTATTTAATAAAACTTTCTGAAGTTTAGTTATTAGTAATTCCTCATGTATTATTAGGAGCAAAGTAATTCAGAATGTTTCAAAATTATGTTTGTGTCTTAAGCTTTTGTTGTCAGTCCTCATGGAAAGGATCTAAGATGTGTGATCTACAAGGCTGGGTCTACCAACATCCAAGTTTTGTAGGAGAAGTAAAATATTGGGTAAATGTTGGAAACAAATAATGACAAATTCCTACATACACAGTTTTGTGAATAGTGAGATGTTTTCACAGTAGATGGGACAGCGTAACTGAATGTGTTTAAACTTAAATGTATTTCAAAAAAATCAATTTTTTTTTTCTTTTCTCAGCAGACCCCAGCTTCCTCATCTCTTGTTCTTTCCTTAACTCACTCCATTTGGGATTTTATTCTTTTCCATGGAACTGCATTTATCAAAGTCACAAATAAACTATAACTTGCCAAAATCAATATCAGTTTATCTTTCCTTAGCCTCTAGACAGTATTGGATGTAGTTCATCACTCCATCCTACCCAAAATATTTTGTGCTACAGCGCATAACCCTGCAATTGCTGGCTCTCCTCCTTTCTCATAACTCAATCTGGGAATGCCCCTTGGGTCTATCCTCTACCAGCTTCTCTCTGTAATTCTTTCCCTGGGTGTTCTTACCCAGTCCATGCCTTTCAGTAGGACTTCTAAACTGGTGATTCTCAAAATCCTGTTGCTGGCTTGACTAATCTCTTAAGCTCTAGATTCATAGATCTACCCACTACTTGACAACTCTGGTTGTCTGATTTTCACTGTATACTTAACATGGACCAAACAGAACTATCAGTTCTCCTCCTTCTCCCCTAATTCACTGTCCCCAAGTCTTCTCTGTCTTGGTAAATGACACCATCATCCATCCAGTTGCTCAGGCCAAAAGCCAGGAGTTATCCTTGATCTCTCCTTGCCTCTCACATCCCATTTCTACTTCATCAACCAGTTCAGCTAACTCCACTTCCAACAGATACTTTGATTCTGATCATTGCTTACCCTCTTCACTCCTACCACCTTTGGCCCAGGTTAGTCGGCCCAAGTTAGTCCCACCTCTCGCCACAATATCCTTGTACCCAGTCTTGCTGCTTCCACCTTTCTCCCCTATAGTCCATCCTTCACAGAGATGCTGGTGAACTCTTAGCACATAAACCAGACCTCGGTACTCCTCAGTATTTCTTTGCTGATTATCATGTGTCAAGCCTGTGCTACTATCTGTGAATAAAGGCCACAATTCAACACAGGAAATAGACACGCACACTGTACTTCTAATCAAAATCACAGTGACAGGTGCTAAACTAACAGTATGAACAAAAATGAAAAGACTAATTTTTACCAGAGTGGTTATAGTTGATACAGAGCAGGTATAGAGAAATTACCGGCTGGTTACTCATTCATCTTTTTGAGCAAACACTATGCCCTGAACTGTGCTTCACAGAGAAAGTTATATTTGAGTCGAGCAGGATAACCAGGACCTGAGAGGAATATTCTCTGCCAGGGGACCAACATGTGCAACATACAAAAGCAATTTACATGCACTTTTGAGAATCAGGAGTGGTCCAGTGTGCTGGAACCAAGGCCATGGCTGGGAAAACCACAAGGACAGAATACAGGAAGGTTGGGAGGGTCCAAATAATATTGGGCCTGGAAGGCCCAGACAGGCCATAGAGTCTAGAATTAACCCAAGGGGCAATAGCAATCATAAAACGGGCTTCGTTTTGTTTTATTTTCCTTAACAGTGGAGTGATATGATCGACTGTGTATTTTAAAATTTTCACTCAGGAGCCAGGATGAAGGATGATTTAGTGGGAACAGGACACAAGTCAAGGAAAATAGTTAGGAAGCTGTTGTAGTATTTTAGACAAAAGACGGGATGGTCCTAAATTGGAACGGGGGCAGAGAGAATGGAGAACAGGGATAGTGTTAGGAAAAAACATCACAAACTGGCAGCTTGCAAATCCAATCTTGTCACAAAAGTTTTGTTTGGATTATGCAATGTAATTTTGTTTTGCCTGAATTCATTGCTAAGATTTTACAATCCAGAGACTTCACAGAAAATCTAAACTTCCAACTCCTCTTTTAGAAATCATGGATCTGCAGTCCTGAGCCACATTCCCTTATCACAACACTGCCCAGCAGTAAGAAGCACATGCTCTCCTAGCTACATCCTCTTTGGCCTGTTTTATTTGATCCATCAGGCCCTGTAGGCATTTCAGAGATATGTGACATGATCTGAGAAAATTAACTGACCCTAGTGGTTGCTGGGTGTGGACAATAAGGGAGGAGGGGCAGATTCACCTTCAGGAGGTAGCAACCGGAGATGCGACTACCTGAGGTAGGGTGCACAGGGGAAGGAACAGGTTTGAGGAGTAAGATCATTAGTTCAGTTTAGGACATGCTCAGTGAATATGTAATTAATCTATCTTCCGGCTAAGTGTTATTAAAGGAAAAATCATCTTCTATTACAAGCTTTTAAAGACACATGACTCGGGTGGGGGGATGGGTTAGGCCGGTGATGGGTATTAAGGAGGGCACGTATTGCATGGAGCACTGGGTGTTATACGCAAACAATGAATCATGGAACACTACATCAAAAACTAATGATGTAATGTACGGTGACTAACATAACATAATAAAAGAAAAGAAGAAAAGAAAAAAAGAAAAAAACAGATGACTCTCCATTAAACAACCTGCTAATTCTCTTTCATTCTGCCGAAAAAAGGTCTTTGATCCAAAACATACAAATGTACTGTGTGCATAAAGAGATGTCATTTTAATCAAATTTACATTTGAAGTGTCATAAGGAATTTTTACTCTTCCTGTCATTATTTATGTAAAGGAAAGTATTGCCAAAATTAAAGGGAAAGGAAATTAGCTTTTCTAGTTAATGTCATAGGACATGAAACATTTTCACTCTGATGGAATGAAGGATTGGAAGATTTTTGAAAAACTGTAGAGAGTTCATTTATTCTTACTAGAAAGGACTAGAGAGCAAGATATTGAAAGGCTGTTTTTTTTTTTTTCCGTAATGAGGAAAAATGCCAAGATAAATGAGTTTTAACCCTGAAATTAGAAACAGATCGTTTATGGAGAGTTCATAGGTTATTCCACATTCCAGAATGTTCTCTCTCCTCCTTCCTCCTCATCACTCATAGTACTTAAAGGTCCAGCCTCAGCCACACCTGGTTCATTGAGATGTCACAGAATCATCCAATCCACATCCACCTCTTTCTCTAAACCCTTTCTTCTAGTTTCTGTAACCAAGAGTTCAGCAACCCCCCTTTCCCTTTCCCCTAATGGTTTCATCTGTCTTCGTTTTACTTCTCTGACAAGTCAGTAACTTCATCAAACAAAGAAAACATAACTATGATGCCTCTCTGGTACCCAGAATACTTTGTCTCGTAAATATTTTTGTCCAGCTGAGCGATACGATTAAGGGGAGTAGAGCACAGGTTCTGGAACCAGCCCGACTGCAGCTCCCTCACTTCCCAGTGCATAACGTGGGCAAGTTGTTCAACCCCTCCCTGCTGCAATCCCATCATTCGGTAAATGATGAAACTCCTGTCATAGGGCTGTTGGGATGATTGATAGGAGTAAAAAAAACTAATGCCTGGCATGTAGTAAACTCTCAAGAAATGTTACTGTTATCATAAATGCAGGCTCTGATGCAAATTGTCTGATTTTGGATAAATTATCACATCTTCCTCTGACACAGTTGTTTCTTCTGGAAACTAGGGGTACTAGGAGTACCAGCCACATCATAGGGTGAATGAAGTGATGTATGTAAAGTACTCTTTGAATAACGCCTGGCATATAGGAGGAGGTCAACAAATGTTAGCCACTGTTATTAACACGATGAGTATTTGGTATTTATACCAAAGCAACCAGCCAACTGACAGGGGTAGGGGACTGAAGGGAAGGGAGTAAGTATACGGAGATGGACAAAAAGCAGTCAGGATTTCTGGCATCAGGTAGAAATCCTGTGCTCTCCAACAGTGTTCTCATGTATTTTTAAATAACCCTTTTGCCAAGGAAGAACCATCAATTCCTACAATAAATGAAAAGCTGGCCCCATGTGAATAGTTCAATTTAGTAAAGCAGTAAGAGCTTGATGATTTACTATGCCCTCATCAGTAATCATTTGGACAAAGACAAGGCTGAGAATTACCACTGCAAATATCGGGGGAGAAGGTTTGCTAAGCAAATTAATTGCATGGAAAATAGTTTTAAAATATCTAATTATTTTATTTTATTTAGGTATAATTAACATACAAGATTATATTATTTTCAGGTATGCAATGTGATGATTCAACAACCCTATACATTTCTGTGTTTATCAAGATAAGTGTATCTAATTACCTTTTAGAATAAGTTGAGTTTCAGTATGTTAGACATACACACTTACACATAAGAAATTGATATGCTATTCCCAAACAATCAATTTCTCAAGGTTTATTATTTGGAAATATTTTTACAATCTAGTTTTAGTGACCATGCATCTTAAAAGTAATAAAATATCATTTAAAAAAATTTAACAAACACATAAGCATCAGTATAATTTCAAAGTAATTATAATAATTTAATATAAAACCATTTTAATACCAACTATGTGTCAAGTTCTTTCCAAATATTATTTCATTTAACCTAACACTATCCTTGCCAGTATGTATTATTATTCCAGGGGTAATAGAGGTTAAGCAAGTTGCCTTGGGCCACTCAGACCCTGCACTTGAACTAGGATCAGAAAACAGGTCTATTATAAAATCCATGTTCGGGCGCCTGGGTGGCTCAGATGGTTAAGCAACTGCCTTCGGCTCAGGTCATGATCCCGGAGTCCCGGGATCGAGTCCCGCATCGGGCTCCCCGCTCTGCGGGAAGTCTGCTTCTCCCTCTGCCTCTCTCTCTCTCTCTCATGAATAAGTAAATAAAATCTTAAAAAAAAAAAAAACCATGTTCTCTTTCTATATCATGTTCCATTTAGAAAATATTTGATCCAAAATATGCTGTCCTCCAAACATGTATTTGACCAGCTTGGCATCCACTTTTTTTTAGTATATTTAGTATATATTAAATCCTGGGTATTTAAAAACATTTATTCATTTACTTTTATTTCATTTCATTTATTTTATTTACTTGATAGAGAGAGAGAGCACAGAGGGAGAGGGAGAAGCAGACCCCCGCTGAGCAGGGTGCCCGAAGCAGGGCTCAATCCCAGGACCCTGGGATCATGACCTGAGCTGAAGGCAGATGCTTAACCAACCGAGCCACCAAGGCGCCCCCTAAAAACATTTAAATGTACCTTCATGGGGCAACAATTTTCCTCTATAGAATACACTTAAAGAATGGACAATACATGCCCATAGTCTAGATCTCAAAACTATTGTAGTTTTGAGCACAAGAGAATGGAATAGAGGATTTCATTTATCTGAAGTTCTAGAATACACAAAACCTATCTATAGTGATTTCACTCATACTGGAGTTTGCTGAGGGCAGTGCAGTGGGGGAGACAGGGTAGGAAAAGGGTAGAGAGAACTTTCTGGTATGAAAGAAATGTTCTAAACTTTAATTGGGGTTGTCATAACATAAGCATACACATTTTTTAAAACTCATCAAATAGTTTATTAGAATATAGAAAAATTTTTAAATGAAACAGAATAGAAGGTTTGATATGTAAAAAAATGAGATAGAGAAATTCCTAATATAGCAAACATAATAAATGTTAATAGATAATATCAGTCCCCAAAATAGCTGTTATTTTAATATAAAAAAATAATTTAAAACAATAAACATCATAAAGTCTAAAGAAGGATATTATATAGTATGTAGAAAAAATCAGTAATATAAAATATAGTTATAAAATACAAAAGAGCATATATGTACACAGATGTATGTATTTAAGGGACAGAACCATGAAAATTAATTAGTAATCTAGAGAATCAGAGGTTTAACACACCTCTTTCAGAATGTGATAGATCAAGCAAATAAAGAAAAGGAGATACAAATAGCATTATCAATAGGTTAAATAGCTAATAAACAGAGAAACATGTTCTTTTTAAATTTAATTTTAATTCCAGTGTTAACATACAGTGTTATATTAGTTTCAGGTATACAATATAGCGATTCAACAATTCCATATATTACTCAGTGCTCATCAAGATAAATGTACTCTTAATCCTCGTCCCCTATTTCCCTCCCCCCTACATCTACCTCAGCTCTTTAACCCTCTGTTTATTCTCTAAAGAGTCTGTTTTTTGTGAAATTATATGGTATTTGTCTTTCTCTCACTGGCTTATTTCGCTTAGCACTATACCTTCCGGGTCCATCCATGTGTAAATGGCAAGATTTCAGTCTTTTTTATGGCTGAATAATGTTACCTTATATATATATACTACATCTTCTCTATCCATTCATTGATAGATGGACATTTATTTATGCTGCTTCCATAATTTGCCTATTATGAATAATGCTGCTATAAACTCAGGGTGCCTATATCCCTTCAAATTAGTATTTTTGTATTCTTTGGATAAGTACCCAGTAGTGTGATTAGTGGATCGAGGGTAGTTCTATTTTTAATTTTTTAAGGAACCTCCATACTGTGTTCCACAGTGGCCGCACCAGTTTGCATTCCCATCAACAGAGCAAGAGGGCTCCCCTTTCTCCACATCCTTGCCAACACCTGTTGTTATTTATGTTTTTGATTTTAACCATTCTGATAGGTGTGAAGTGATATCTCACTGTAGTTTTGATTTGCATTTCCCTGATGATGAGTGATGTTGAGCATCTTTTCATATATCTGTTGGCCATCTGTAAAAGTCTTGAGAAATGTCTGTTCATGTCTTCTACCCTTTTTTTAATTGGGTTATTTCTTTTGTAGGTGTTGAGTCATACAAGTTCTTTATACATTTTGGATACTAACCCTTTATCAGATAAGTCATATGCAAATATCTTCTCCCATTCAGTAGGTTGCCTTTTAGTTTTGTTGATTGTTTCCTTCCCTGTGCAGAAGATTTTTATTTTGATGTAGTCCTAAGAGTTTATTTTTGCTTTTATTTCCTTTGCCTCAGGCGACATATCTAGGAAAATGTTGCTATGGCCGAAGCCAGAAATATTACTGCCTGTTCTCTATTCTAGAGTTTTTATGGATTGAGATCTCACATTTAGCTCTTCAAACCATTTTGAGTTTATTTTTGTGTATGGTGTAAGGAAGTGGTCCAGTTTACTTCTTTTGCATGTAGCTGACCAGTTTTCCCAACACCATTTGTTGGGGGGACTGTCTTTCCCATTGGATATTCTTCCCTGCTTTGTCAAAGATTAACTGACCATATGATTGTCGGTTTATTTCTGGGTTTTCTATTCTGTTCCATTGATCTATGTGTTTATTTTTGTGCCAGTACCATACTGTTTTGATTATGAGAGCTTTAGTATAGCTTGAAGTCTGAAATTGTGATACCTCCAGCTGTGCTTTTCTTTTTCAAAACTGCTTTTGCTAACTGGGGTCTTGTGGTTCCATAAAAATGTTGGGATTGTTTGTTCTAGTTCTGTGTAAAATGCTGTTGGTATTTTGATAGGGATAGAATTAAATCTGTAGATTGCTTTGACATTTTACTAATACTTAACAATCCATGAGCATGGAATGTCTTTCCATTTCTTTGTGTCATCTTTAATTTCTTTCTTTAATGTTTCATAGTTTTCAAAGTACAGGTCTTTTACCTCTTTGGTTAAGGAGGTTTAACTCAAGGAATCCCCTTTA